>NC_069503.1:1107270854-1107305854 GCF_027579735.1 Bombina bombina
TAAAGAAGATATCATCTATGTAACGATACCAGCCTTGTACATTGTCTATAGGGATCAAGGCTTTAGAGACTAAGTCCTCCTCAAATTTTCCAACAAATAAATTTGCATATGTTGGTGCTACATTTGAGCCCATAGCCGTCCCTCTTTTTTGGACATAAAATGTGTCCGCGAATAGAATTTTTTTTTCATACAGAATGATCTCAAACAGATCCCTAATAAATCTCCTTTCATTCGGTGAATATAGTTTATCCTTATCCAGAAAATAGAATACACTCTCAATCCCTGCGTCATGGGGGATTGAGGTGTATAGACTGGCTATATCCATAGTTACCAACAGACTGTCGGGAGGAATCACCTTGGGCGTGATCTTACATAGAAAATCTGTTGTATCTTGTAAGTATGATTCCAAATAGCCCAATAGGGGTCTGATCAACTGATCAAGAAATATTGCAATAGGTTGGAAAATGGATTCTGTACCTGCCACAATTGGGCGACCCGGAGGGTCATGCAATTTCTTATGTATCTTGGGTAATACATAAAAGACCGGTGTAATCGGATTTGCTGTTATCAAAAATTGTGCTTGTTTATTGGTTACTAAATCAGAAGACAATGCTTCCTCCACTACCCTAGGAATCCTGCCTTTGATTTTTGTGGTGAGATCCCCTGCTATTTTGGCATAATTTGTATGATCCTGTAGTTGTCTTAAAACTTCTGCCTTGTACTTTGTTTTACTCATAATTACAAGGGCTCCACCCTTATCGGCTGGCTTCAGGATCAGATCATTATGTTTCTGATGTTCCCCAAGTAGTTCTCTCTCTTTCTTAGTCAAATTGAATTTGGCCTTTATGTGAAAACTCCTTCTCATTTTTTCAAATTCCTTTTTAACCACAGTGATATATGCTTCAACAGAAGCATTGGTATGAGGAGGATTGAACGTACTTTTAGATTTAATATTTTTAGTGTGAAATTGAAATGGACTAGTTGACTCAGGTTGAATGGATTGTTCTTTATTAACAAAGAAGCTTTTTAACCGTAGATTTCTAAAAAATCTATGTAAATCACATTTTTTTTGTTTTCTTGATTTGTTTTCTTTCTTATTTAGGATTGCAGAGTATGGATGTGTAGATTGGTGGATGGGGTTTGTGTAGATCTGTATGAGTGCATCTTCAGTTGTCTCCTATATTCTTAATGCAATGTCAGATTGATTATGACATGAGGTGTGAACATTACATTTTTTTTTCTGATAACACTAAGACTCATTGGCTGGGATTATTTAAATTATATAATTATTGAGTCAGGGACCAGACTCTATCCCGTGCCTGAGCATTTGATACTTTTTAGGTGGTGCTGTCAACCTTCTGATATTAGATATTATTATAGGTCCGTGACTAGCACACTTATCTATTTTCTATCTTCTATTCTTTTTGTGGATTGGTGCATAGTTTTATCTAAATGGAGGGCTCTAAGATGTTTGCTTATTCGGATCTGGATGCCTCACGAATAGCAACCTTCTGTGGGATTGAGAGTGTATTCTATTTTCTGGATAAGGATAAACTATATTCACCGAATGAAAGGAGATTTATTAGGGATCTGTTTGAGATCATTCAGTATGAAAAAAAAATTCTATTCGAGGACACATTTTATGTCCAAAAAAGAGGGACGGCTATGGGATCAAATGTAGCACCAACATATGCGAATTTATTTGTTGGAAAATTTGAGGAGGACTTTGTCTATAGGGATCAAGGCTTTAGAGACTATGTACAAGGCTGGTATCGTTACATAGATGATATCTTCTTTATTTGGACAGGAAGTGAAGAGGAATTGATCAATTTTGTGCTAAGACTGAATTCTGCACATAGATCATTGCAATTCACTATGGAATCCAGCCAGACACAAGTAAGCTTCCTGGATACCATGGTATCTGTGGTAGATCAACGATTGAGAATTGATCTCTATACTAAGGGAACAGATCGCAATAACACATTACTATATGACAGTTTCCATCCACCGTCTCTCATTAAAAACCTTCCTCTGGGACAATTGTTATGAACCAAAAGAATTGTAGATGACCCAGAGATGTGTCTGCAAAGACTAGATGAAATGTCAAAAAAAAATTCAGATAAAGGTTTTCCCACAGAGGTTCTGACACATAACATCAAGAAAGTAATGGACATTGACAGGTTAAGCCTTTTAACAAAAAAGAACCCAACCCCTAAGAAATTCTCGGTACCCTTTGTAAGCCATTTTGGCTTCCATAGTAGAGGACTTAAGAGGATCATACTCCAACATTGGCACCTATTGAGAGATGATGCTCTAGTGGGTAAGATGTTTGTTGACACTCCACTATTCTCTTTCAGACGAAATAGAAATTTGAGAGATACACTAATTTGGGCTGATTGGGGTCCCTCAAAGAAACCGACTGAAACAATCAAGAAAGGATCCTTTCCCTGCATGAATTGTGCCTTGTGCCATTCAATGCAACAAGGGGACTATGTCACTCATCCGCTTTCAGGTAAAATAATACCTATCAATGGGAGGTTCTCCTGTAGTTCTAAATACGTTATCTATGTGATCAAGTGTCCGTGTGGTCTGGCATATGTGGGCGAGACCACTCAAATGGCCAGAGACAGGATACGCCAACATAAAGCAGCCATAGGCAAAGATGATGAGGATGCCCCGGTGGCACATCATTTCACATGATTCTCACATAATAAGAGCCAACTAAGATTCCAAATTGTAGATGGGGTACCCCCACTGCGTAGAGGCGGGGATCGACAAAAACTACTATTCAGGAAGGAAGCTCAGTGGATCAGGAGACTTGATACCATGACACCCAAAGGCCTCAACCGAGATATATCTTGGGGTAACTTTATTTAATATTGAATATACCCTGTGTTTGTGAGCTCTTATGTAGAAGACAATGGACCCTGTCTAGTGTACTATGTTTATATGCCAACTTACTTTTAGGCCACTAGATCAGGTTGAGATCAATTATGATGGTAACAATTTGGGGATTTAACTCACAATAGCAAATTATGTAGACTCCATGTGTGAATGTGCAGCAATGGATTAATAGTTGTAGCTCACAGGACATGCCATATTTTGGACTCACTGAGGTCTCTCTGAAGATTTTGTGTCATATAACACTTTCCAGGAGATTCAAGTAACTATGTGAAAGTGTTAAAGGATCTATGAGACGTGGACATCATCACTATATAATGTTGTAACTACGTAATAATTTCCTCTGCATACTTATTCGTACACTACATAACTGGTCACTTCAGTGATGACAATTAGCTAGGATTGACTTCTGTTGCCCTTGGGGTGAGCTACGAAGTCACTGGGTCCTGATTGTATATGGGTAACTCCCTACATGTATGGTATTCTTACTCTAGCAAAGAAACTACAGTATATGTAAGAATACATCAGTTAAGTTTGTTCCCATTTATATGCAAATTAGCTTAATGAATAGGGTTGATTTCCCTTAGGTCACAGATTGCTCCGAAGGGTGAGGGGTAGTTTGTGCTCTTTTTATTATTGCTTATGTATTAGGTCTACTTGTGTTATTATTATTTTTTCTTTTTCTTGGTGGCTCCCGATCAGCTGACCTTGTGCTGTCATTAATTACTTCTTTCTGGAATACAATATTTAAGTAAATACAGCACACATTAATCTGAGACATATTGAGCAGGGAACACACTAACGCCTAGATTTAGAGTTTGGCGTTAGCCGTCAAAACCAGCGTTAGGGGCTCCTAACGCTGGTTTTGGGCTACCGCTGGTATTTAGAGTCAGTCAGGAAAGGGTCTAACGCTCACTTTCCAGCCGCGACTTTTCCATACCGCAGATCCCCCTAAGCCATTTGCGCATCCTATCTTTTCAATGGGATCTTTCTAACGCCGGTATTTAGAGTCGTGGCTGAAGTGAGCGTTAGAAATCTATCGACAAAACTCCAGCCGCAGCAAAAAGCCAGGAGTTAAGAGCTTTCTGGGCTAACGCCGGTTCATAAAGCTCTTAACTACTGTGCTCTAAAGTACACTAACACCCATAAACTACCTATGTACCCCTAAACTGAGGCCCCCCCACATCGCCGCCACTCTATTAAATTTTTTTAACCCCTAATCTGCCGACCGCACACTGCCGCAACCTACGTTATCCCTATGTACCCCTAATCTGCTGCCCCTAACACCGCCGACCCCTACATAATATTTATTAACCCCTAATCTGCCGCCCCCAACGTCGCCGCCACCTACCTACAATTATTAACCCCTAATCTGCCGACCGGACCTCACCGCTACTATAATAAAGTTATTAACCCCTAATCCGCTCACTCCACCTCAATAACCCTATAATAAATAGTATTAACCCCTAATCTGCCCTCCCTAACATTGCTGACACCTAACTTCAAGTATTAACCCCTAATCTGCCGACCGGACCCCACCGCTACTCTATTAAATTTATTAACCCCTAATGCTAAGTCTAACCCTAACACTAACACCCCCCTAAATTAAATATAATTTAAATCTAACGAAATAAATTAACTCTTATTAAATAAATTATTCCTATTTAAAGCTAAATACTTACCTGTAAAATAAACCCTAATATAGCTACAATATAAATTATAATTATATTGTAGCTATTTTAGGATTTATATTTATTTTACAGGCAACTTTGTATTTATTTTAACCAGGTACAATAGCTATTAAATAGTTAATAACTATTTAATAGCTACCTAGTTAAAATAATTACAAAATTACCTGTAAAATAAATCCTAACCTAAGTTACAATTAAACCTAACACTACACTATCAATAAATACAATTAAATAAACTAACTAAAGTACAAAAAATAAAAAAGAACTAAGTTACAAAAATAAAAAAATATTTACAAACATTAGAAAAATATTACAACAATTTTAAGCTAATTACACCTACTCTAAGCCACCTAATAAAATAACAAAGCCCCCAAAATAAAAAAAATGCCCTACCCTATTCTAGAATAAAAACAGAACAGCTCTTTTACCTTACCAGCCCTTAAAAGGGCCTTTTGCGGGGCATGCCCCAAAGAATTCTGCTCTTTTGGCTGAAAAAAAACCCATACAATACCCCCCCCCAACATTACAACCCACCACCCACATACCCCTAATCTAACCCAAACCCCCCTTAAATAAACCTAACACTAAGCCCCTGAAGATCTCCCTACCTTGAGTCGTGTTCACCCAGCCGGGCACCGATGGACCAAAAGAAGACATCCGGAGTGGCAGAAGTCTTCATCCTATCCGGGCAGAAGAGGATATCCGGACCGGTAGACATCTTCATCCAAGCGGCATCTTCTATCTTCTTCCATCCGGCGACGAGCGGCTCTATCTTCAAGACCTCCGGCGCGGATCCATCCTATTCTTCCGACGTCCTAATACAGAATGAAGGTTCCTTTAAGGGACGTCATCCAAGATGGCGTCCCTCGAATTCCGATTGGCTGATAGGATTCTATCAGCCAATCGGAATTAAGGTAGGAAAATTCTGATTGGCTGATGGAATCAGCCATCAGATTCAAGTTCAATCCGATTGGCTGATCCAATCAGCCAATCAGATTGAGCTTGCATTCTATTGGCTGTTCCGAAATCGGATTGAACTTGAATCTGATTGGCTGATTCCATCAGCCAATCAGAATTTTCCTACCTTAATTCCGATTGGCTGATAGAATCCTATCAGCCACTCGGAATTCGAGGGACGCCATTTTGGATGACGTCCCTTAAAGGAACCTTCATTCTGTGTTAGGACGTCGGAAGAAGAGGATGGATCCGCGCCGGAGGTCCTGAAGATGGAGCCGCTCGTCGTCGGATGGAAGAAGATAGAAGATGCCGCTTGGATGAAGATGTCTACCGGTCCAGATCTCCTCTTCTGCCCGGATAGGATGAAGACTTCTGCCCGATGATGGACCTCTTCAGCCACCACTTGGATCAAGACTTCAGCCCGATGATGGACGTCTTCAGCCCCTGCTTGGGCTTGGATGAAGACTTCAGAGCCTCTTCTGGACCGATCGGTGATACCCGGCGTGGTGAAGATAAGGTAGGAAGATCTTCAGGGGCTTAGTGTTAGGTTTATTTAAGGGGGGTTTGGGTTAGATTAGGGTTATGTGGGTGGTGGGTTGTAATGTTGGGGGGGGGTATTGTATGTTTTTTTTTACAGGCAAAAGAGCAGAATTCTTTGGGGCATGCCCCGCAAAAGGCCCTTTTAAGGGCTGGTAAGGTAAAAGAGCTTTTCTATTTTTATTTTAGAATAGGGTAGGGCATTTTTTTTATTTTGGGGGGCTTTGTTATTTTATTAGGGGGATTAGAGTAGGTATAATTAGCTTAAAATTGTTGTAATATTTTTATAATATTTGTAAATATTTTTTTATTTTTTGTAACTTAGTTCTTTTTTTATTTTTTGTACTTTAGTTAGTGTATTTATTTGTATTTAATTAATTTATTGATAGTGTAGTGTTAGGTTTAATTGTAGATAATTGTAGGTAATTTTTTAAATTAATTTATTGATAGTGTAGTGTTAGGTTTAATTGTAACTTAGGTTAGGATTTATTTTACAGGTAATTTTGTAATTATTTTAACTAGGTAGCTATTAAATAGTTATTAACTATTTAATAGCTATTGTACCTGGTTAAAATAAATACAAAGTTGCCTGTAAAATAAATATTAATCCTAAAATAGCTACAATATAATTATTATTTATATTGTAGCTATATTAGGGTTTATTTTACAGGTAAGTATTTAGCTTTAAATAGGAATAATTTATTTAATAAGAGTTAATTTATTTCGTTAGATTTAAATTATATTTAACTTAGGGGGGGTGTTAGTGTTAGGGTTTAGGGGTTAATAACTTTATTATAGTAGCGGTGAGGTCCGGTCGGCAGATTAGGGGTTAATAAATATAATATAGGGGTCAGCGGTGTTAGGGGCAGCAGATTAGGGGTACATAGGGATAACGTAGGTGGCAGCGGTGTACGGAGCGGCAGATTAGGGGTTAAAAAAAATATGCAGGGGTCAGCGATAGCGGGGGCGGCAGATTAGGGGTTAATAAGTGTAAGGCTAGGGGTGTTTAGACTCGGGGTACATGTTAGGGTGTTAGGTGCAGACATAGGAAGTGTTTCCCCATAGGAAACAATGGGGCTGCGTTAGGAGCTGAACGCTGCTTTTTTTTCAGCTCAAACGGCCCCATTGTTTCCTATGGGGGAATCGTGCACAAGCATGTTTTTGAAGCTGGCCGCGTCCGTAAGCACAGCTGGTATTGAGAGTTGCAGTGGCGGTAAATTATGCTCTACGCTTTCTTTTTGGAGCCTAACGCAGCCATTCTGTGAACTCTAAATACCAGCGGTATTTAAAAGGTGCAGGGGAAAAAAGCCAGCGTTAGCTACGCGGGTCGTTACCGACAAAACTCTAAATCTAGCCGTAAGTGAGTTAACATATGAATGTTGTTATTTGATATAGAATGTTAGTGTGCTATTTTTGAGGATTTTTTACATGTCCGTAACTACATCCAGTTCTGAATGAGAGTGACGTGCATGGTGAGCTTGTGAGGTAGATAGGGGTGTGAATACGTAGTCCAATAAGATTGTGGTATAATCTATTCAAATAACACCCTCTAACAAGCACCTGTACATTTCCTTGAGAAAGGGGCGGAGTCCCCAAAACGCGCGTCGGAACTAGTGTGGACGCCGACACCTGTCCTGACCTGTGTGGTCTGAGCCACTCCGCACGCTGACGATTTACAAGACGGAGATAACGAGAGGGGAATACTCTGACTGCTGTCCATTGCCACACCGAACATCACCGACAAGTCTCACGTTAGTACGTATCAATTCAGGTATTATCTGCTACCTCCCAGGTTGACGATGAGGAGTCTTACCAGCTACTAATAAGGTACTTTAACGAAACCCCCTGCTTTGGGTCACACATTGAGTATCTGTGAGGTTACATGTTACGCCAGTGTATCTATTACAAGTGAGACTGCTGCTTACAGTGAACCCCCTGGTTTGGGTGATATACGGAGCATCTGGGTTATTAATGTACTTACCGTGAGTGAAGATTTACATTTTATAAGTGTGTGAGGTTGGATTTGCAGCCGGAGTTTACCCCGTTTACAAACAGCGATTTGCATACCAGAAGTGGGGGCCGCTCATATAGAAGTTGGGGATTTCTGTGTGACAAGATAACACAAGACCACTAACACTATTGTAATTTCAAGTATTCAGAAGTATTCTGTTTGCTACAGGACATTGCATGCCAAAACTAACCGGACTTTATACTAATACACTACTACAGATCCGGATTGAAGTATAATGACTATGTGGCATTAACCTTTTCTATCAATTTTGGATACAATTTACTTTAACTTTTTCTTTCAAAGAGCATTCATTTTGAATACTCTCTTGAAGTGGAATTACACTGTTTTTCACAGGTTATGATACAGGTGCTGCTGTCCTGCACTCCCTGAGGACGTCCTGGGGGTGTATTTTTCTCATTGCTTATGCTATTGGTTTCTTTTTTTGATTTCTTGATTTGTTTTCATTCTTATTTAGGATTGCAGAGTATGGATGTGTAGATTGGTGGATGGGGTTTGTGTGGATCTGTATGAGTGCATCTTCAGTTGTCTCCTATATTCTTAATGCAATGTCAGATTGATTATGACATGAAGTGTGAACATTAATTTTTTTTTTCTGATAACCCTAAGACTCATTGGCTGGGATTATTTAAATTATATATATATATATATATATCTATCCTCCATGTGTATCTGCACTCTCAATGTCAAATAGTCGCCAACCAGGGTGCCAGATCAATAAGTAATCATAGTAATCTGCAACATAGGACTGCACTCACTGGATTTATGTAAAAAACTCTTTAATTAGGTAACGTTTCGGAGCACGCAGGCCCCTTCCTCAGACCAGTACAAACCATGCAACTAAACACTGTGTCTTATAAACATATTAAGCCCCACCCACCACCAAATCAACTGTGAATTGCGCCAAAACTGGGGTTGTCATGGTGATAACCCCTGACCCCCTCAATGTGACCATACTACTAATCAAACAATTCATAAAACAATTCATAAGAGCTTCAAAGTTGTATAAGTGGTACAATAAATGCATGAGCCAAAAAATATGCCTATTATTAAATGTATAAGTAAAGCTAAACATCCCTGTGTTCAATTGTATACGTAAGTGGATTCATAAGATAAGAGACATATGGAAGACAAAGCATTTCATATTGGTGTAAAATAAAACCATCATATGTGATATAAAGACATATATGTCAGTACAGCAGTGCATCACATACAGTCAAAAAGGTTATACATGCATCTGTCATTAACTGAGAATAGCACTGTGAAACCCTCTTGTTGTATCAAACTGTGACTTCATTCTATAGTATATGATAATCAGTTCCCACTAGGTGATAATGTGCCTGCCGCTAATCACTATACAATCAAATTTAGAGATTCATACGGTATACCCTCTAAGCAGCCTCATCACTCTTACCTTAAACATAGCTCTATAGCTTCTCCGTATATCTAGTGAGTTTTATGCTCAGACTAGGCTCCAAACCTTCTATAAGGAAAAATCGCTGCATGAAAAGCGAGCCTATACATTGTAATAGGCTCCCAGAGAAGCAGCTCCGGCGCCCGTAATGCTCATTAACATAGCGCATGGCTAATTTACATAAATTGATGACGTATGCGCGTGTGTATGCGCGTAGTCATGGTGACCCAGCAAAGCATTTAGTCAATATGCGATCCTGACCGCCTATGTTACATTGGGCTAGGTATGGTTAAAGCTTTAACGTGGGACACATCAGAAGGCATATTCCTTCGGCAAGGACATCTAAGTAAAATAAAATAACTCTAAGTGGGCTAAGAGCATTGTAGTGGATATGTACATATGACACCACGGGAACTCTGTTATACACCTAAGCATCTCATAGGGCTAACAACATTATGCATAAAATATGTACATACTTAGTGTGCTTAACATAAAGTATATTTAACATAAAGTGTATGACCAGAGGCTTCATCCCCTGTAGTGTTAATAGCCAAAATAATCCAGTAGTAATCCATAGAACTGCAGAAGGCTGTGTAAATCTCAGTAGCCTATTACTCAGTAAATCAGCCCTAGGGTTCAACTATGTGTGGAGTCAATTCAGACTGAACTGAACATTTTTTACATTACCACATATGTGCATATAAATATTTCATAATAGTACAGCCTAAGACCTTGTGCCTGGACCCCCACCAGTCCAATCAGTAAAACCTCAAAATATATCATTGGTTCACTGTTATAAATGGCAATCAAAGTGATATCACGTTCTCCTGAATAGCTTAGTAGAGGTTTAACACTATAATATTATAAGAATGTTAATATTTTCAGGTCAAAAGAAGGTCTGTGTCAGTCCTACTGTACACAGATCCTGTGTTAGGTAGCCAGGAACAAACACAATGTACTTCAACCAGTTCCAGAATATCACAGGCATCCCATTAATACCCATATGTCATGTATTTAGGTGGCCTGCTTCCATCACTGAGTAGCCACCACACAGGCCCATAAACGACACTTAAGTTGGACCCACCAAGTGTGTATCACACTAGAGCATATGAACCTCACTGGTTAGTTAACCAACTATGGTGCGTCCAGGCAGGACCAAGCCGTGTACCTTATCTGTGCCCCGCTGGTCCAACATCAAGACCTGACTTGTGTCCCACAATCGCGGGTGAAATGCACCAGGTGCCTCATCACAAGAGCGGAATGTAACGTAGTTATTGCAGATTAGTCTCAGAGGAAGCAGTGCCAGTCAATGGACATATTCAGGCCTTTGGGGTACAGGGTACCAAGTCTATGAATCCATCTAGATTCCATCTGGAGTAGGGTTCTATCCCTGTCCCCCCCTCGTTTGAGGGACGGAACATGGTCAATCAAGATGAACCTTAAATCAGTTACTTTATGTTTGGCCATAAGGAAATGTCTTGCCACAGGTTGGTCCGAAGTTCCTTTGTCCAGGGCGCTCCTTATGGCTGATCTATGGTTAGCCATTCTGAGACGTGCATTGTCTGTCGTTTTTCCTACATAAAATTGGCCACAGCAGCAGCTCAATAGATAGATCACATGAGTCGTCGTGCAGGTGATATAATGTCTTATTGTGTACTTTTGGGTCGTGTGTGGATGTCTAAACACTTTACATGGGATCATTCCACTGCAAGTTGTACATCCCAGGCATCTGTAACAGCCCTTTTTCTTCGTCTTAAGCCATTGTTGTTTCATATAGCAATGCTGTGGGTCTGTAGCCATGAGTAGATCCCTTAGACTCCTTCCACGTCTATACCCCATAATTGGGGGGTCCATATGTGTAAATGGTAAACTTTGGTCAGTCGCTAGGATCTCCCATCTGTTCCTGATGTCCCGTGCCATCTTGTCTTTCCCTTTGTTATAGGTGGTGGTGAATATCATCCTTTCCTTTTTGGTCTGCTCCAGTCGTTCAGATTGGTGATCCTCATGAGTAATGATCTCATCTATGACCCCCTGTATGAGCTCCATCTTGTATCCTCTTTGTAGGAACTTCTCTGTCATCATTTGTAATTGTGGTTCACGATTGCTATTTTCAGTATTATTTCTTAATACTCGGATCATCTGTGACTTTATGATCGCCCTTCTGGTGTGTGGAGGATGGTTACTGGATGCCTCAAGGATAGAGTTTCCATCCGTTGGTTTGGTGTATAGAGTTGTGAATAGTTTGCCTCCTTTCTTATAAATTCTTAGATCCAGAAAGTCAATACTATTCAGGTCATAATTCAACTCGAATTTAATTGGGGACTCAAGTGTGTTGAGTTGTACTACCCATTCTTTCAAGGATTCCTCCGTGCCCTGCCATATGAGGAAGACATCGTCAATGTACCTTTTGTAATGTCTTATTGTATCAATATTGTATACATCTATGATATCACGCTCATAGTGCTCCATGTACAAGTTAGAGTAAGATGGGGCCATGTTCGACCCCATTGCAGTCCCCATGAGCTGTTGGTAAAACGTACTTTCAAAGCGAAAGTAATTGAGGGTTAAACATTTCTCCAGTAGGTCAAGTATCAGCGAAAGCGGAGGTCCCACATATGGGAACCTTGACAGGGCTAGTGCGACCGCCTTAAGTCCATCCGTGTGGGGTATAACCGTGTATAGGCTTCTTACATCCATAGTGACCAACAGGTCACTGTTGCTAATTGTGTCCACGGTGTTAAGTATGGTAATGAGGTCACCTGAGTCCCTGATATATGAGTCCATCGATCTCACTAGTGGCTGTAGGATTGCATCAACAAATATTGCTAGGGGTTGCAGCAGGGACCCCCGTGCTGATACAATTGGCCTCCAAGGGGGGTTCTTTTGGTCCTTGTTTATCTTGGGGAGGGTATACAGAATTGGATATATGGGATACATACTACTGAGGAAATTAAATTCATCACTGCTGATCCAATTCAACCGTTTTGCTTCAGACAGAGCCATATCAATGTCCCTTTTAAAAGAGTTAGTTGGATCCCGGGTAAGTTTTTTATAGGTCTGATGATCATTAAGTTGACGAAGTATTTCTTTGCGATATTGGTCATAGTTCATCACAATAATGGCTCCTCCCTTATCTGCTGGGCGAATGACGATCCCAGTGTCAGTGGATAATGTTTTGAGTGCCATTCTTTCAGCTCTATTGAGGTTAGGTCTGTGTTTCATCTGTTCCAGTTCTTTACTGTCATTGACAATCAGTCTGGTGTAGGTTTTAATGCTTGATCCGCATGTTTTTGGTTCAAATTTACTTTTTGGTTTAAATAGCTTTATTTCTTTTTCAGTTGGAAAATCTTTAAAGTGTTCTTTTAATTTAAGGTTCCTTTGGAATCTGTGTATATCCAAATAATTTTCAAAGTCATCATTGGTAAATGTGGGGATAAACGTCAGGCCTTTGTTTAGCAGGCTAATCTCACCCTCATCCAAAGTCCTGTCACTCAGGTTGATTACAATGTCTGGGTTTTTTACCTTGGAGGTAGGGGGGGTCTTCTGCCCACAGTAGTTCCCCCTCCTCGGATGCGGCCTCAACCTCTTGTGTTTGCGGATCTCGTGGTAACCCCTAAAAAAGTTGGTTGTGATGTTGTTGGAGTTTGGTCTTGATAGCATTGTTCATTGTTAGCGGCCTCATTGTCAGAGCCTGAGCTGCTATCCACCGTGTTGAGGTATCTGGATCGGTAATTGCGCTGTCTTCTTTGCCTTTGTTGTCCTCCCTGGGTGTTACCATGAATCCAAGCATATATTCTTCTGTCTTTGTAGTCATTGTCAACTGTGTATAGTTTTTGGTTTTTGAAAGCCACTAGTTCCTTCCTGTATTCAGTGACCTGTTTAGTGATTTTCTCCATCCAAGGCTCGCCTGTGTCAGTCTGTAGTATCTGTAATTTATGAGTGTTGAATTCCATTAATTCATCCTTCACAGTGGCCAAAATATTAGTACATTCTTCAATCACTAATAAGATTAAATCCAGGGAACACTTGTTTAGTATTTGGCACCACCGTAGACAGAAGTTTTTATTATTCCTTCCAATGGTTGGTTGATTCTTTATCCTAAATCCCCTCGGGATCTTGCTTTTCTTGTAATATTTAGATAAATATATTGTGTGTAGCTCAAGGTCAATTTCTCTCTTTCTAAGTCTCATTAGAGTAGTATAGATAGTTTGTGAGTTTTCAACTTGTTCAGTATCTGTTGTCTCTGAATCTACCAGGATCCTCATGGCATCATCATTAGTGAATGCAAATGTCTTTGTAGTGTATTCCTCTTCAGGTAGTTCAGGATCACCTACTGCCTCTGCCATATTGTCAGTTTTGTGATAGCTATTTGTTTCAAATAAAATGTCTCTTGTAGGTATAGGTTGTATGAACAGCTGGATGTGGGCCCAAACAAAGCCAGATTAGTAGTAATGGTAAACAAACAGTGTGTGTTTTTTTAAAAAGTCCTTTCAGACCAAAAAAAAAAGTTGTTTTCTCCAGAAAACAACCAAATGAAACAAAAAGGCCCCACTGTTGCTAGTGGAGACCCACAGGTGGTGTGAGTATCAGCTCAGTAGATCCTTTTGGGTGCCAGATAAAAAAGCAATCATATCCTCCATGTGTATCTGCACTCTCAATGTCAAATAGTCGCCAACCAGGGTGCCAGATCAATAAGTAATCATAGTAATCTGCAACATAGGACTGCACTCACTGGATTTATGTAAAAAACTCTTTAATTAGGTAACGTTTCGGAGCACGCAGGCCCCTTCCTCAGACCAGTACAAACCATGCAACTAAACACTGTGTCTTATAAACATATTAAGCCCCACCCACCACCAAATCAACTGTGAATTGCGCCAAAACTGGGGTTGTCATGGTGATAACCCCTGACCCCCTCAATGTGACCATACTACTAATCAAACAATTCATAAAACAATTCATAAGAGCTTCAAAGTTGTATAAGTGGTACAATAAATGCATGAGCCAAAAAATATGCCTATTATTAAATGTATAAGTAAAGCTAAACATCCCTGTGTTCAATTGTATACGTAAGTGGATTCATAAGATAAGAGACATATGGAAGACAAAGCATTTCATATTGGTGCAAAATAAAACCATCATATGTGATATAAAGACATATATGTCAGTACAGCAGTGCATCACATACAGTCAAAAAGGTTATACATGCATCTGTCATTAACTGAGAATAGCACTGTGAAACCCTCTTGTTGTATCAAACTGTGACTTCATTCTATAGTATATGATAATCAGTTCCCACTAGGTGATAATGTGCCTGCAGCTAATCACTATACAATCAAATTTAGAGATTCATACGGTATACCCTCTAAGCAGCCTCATCACTCTTACCTTAAACATAGCTCTATAGCTTCTCCGTATATCTAGTGAGTTTTATGCTCAGACTAGGCTCCAAACCTTCTATAAGGAAAAATCGCTGCATGAAAAGCGAGCCTATACATTGTAATAGGCTCCCAGAGAAGCAGCTCCGGCGCCCGTAATGCTCATTAACATAGCGCATGGCTAATTTACATAAATTGATGACGTATGCGCGTGTGTATGCGCTTAGTCATGGTGACCCAGCAAAGCATTTAGTCAATATGCGATCCTGACCGCCTATGTTACATTGGGCTAGGTATGGTTAAAGCTTTAACGTGGGACACATCAGAAGGCATATTCCTTCGGCAAGGACATCTAAGTAAAATAAAATAACTCTAAGTGGGCTAAGAGCATTGTAGTGGATATGTACATATGACACCACGGGAACTCTGTTATACACCTAAGCATCTCATAGGGCTAACAACATTATGCATAAAATATGTACATACTTAGTGTGCTTAACATAAAGTATATTTAACATAAAGTGTATGACCAGAGGCTTCATCCCCTGTAGTGTTAATAGCCAAAATAATCCAGTAGTAATCCATAGAACTGCAGAAGGCTGTGTAAATCTCAGTAGCCTATTACTCAGTAAATCAGCCCTAGGGTTCAACTATGTGTGGAGTCAATTCAGACTGAGCTGAACATTTTTTACATTACCACATATGTGCATATAAATATTTCATAATAGTACAGCCTAAGACCTTGTGCCTGGACCCCCACCAGTCCAATCAGTAAAACCTCAAAATATATCATTGGTTCACTGTTATAAATGGCAATCAAAGTGATATCACGTTCTCCTGAATAGCTTAGTAGAGGTTTAACACTATAATATTATAAGAATGTTAATATTTTCAGGTCAAAAGAAGGTCTGTGTCAGTCCTACTGTACACAGATCCTGTGTTAGGTAGCCAGGAACAAACACAATGTACTTCAACCAGTTCCAGAATATCACAGGCATCCCATTAATACCCATATGTCATGTATTTAGTTGGCCTGCTTCCATCACTGAGTAGCCACCACACAGGCCCATAAACGACACTTAAGTTGGACCCACCAAGTGTGTATCACACTAGAGCATATGAACCTCACTGGTTAGTTAACCAACTATGGTGCGTCCAGGCAGGACCAAGCCGTGTACCTTATCTGTGCCCCGCTGGTCCAACATCAAGACCTGACTTGTGTCCCACAATCGCGGGTGAAATGCACCAGGTGCCTCATCACAAGAGCGGAATGTAACGTAGTTATTGCAGATTAGTCTCAGAGGAAGCAGTGCCAGTCATTGGACATATTCAGGCCTTTGGGGTATAGGGTACCAAGTCTATGAATCCATCTAGATTCCATCTGGAGTAGGGTTCTATCCCTGTCCCCCCCTCGTTTGAGGGACGGAACATGGTCAATCAAGATGAACCTTAAATCAGTTACTTTATGTTTGGCCATAAGGAAATGTCTTGCCACAGGTTGGTCCGAAGTTCCTTTGTCCAGGGCGCTCCTTATGGCTGATCTATGGTTAGCCATTCTGAGACGTGCATTGTCTGTCGTTTTTCCTACATAAAATTGGCCACAGCAGCAGCTCAATAGATAGATCACATGAGTCGTCGTGCAGGTGATATAATGTCTTATTGTGTACTTTTGGGTCGTGTGTGGATGTCTAAACACTTTACATGGGATCATTCCACTGCAAGTTGTACATCCCAGGCATCTGTAACAGCCCTTTTTCTTCGTCTTAAGCCATTGTTGTTTCATATAGCAATGCTGTGGGTCTGTAGCCATGAGTAGATCCCTTAGACTCCTTCCACGTCTATACCCCATAATTGGGGGTCCATATGTGTAAATGGTAAACTTTGGTCAGTCGCTAGGATCTCCCATCTGTTCCTGATGTCCCGTGCCATCTTGTCTTTCCCTTTGTTATAGGTGGTGGTGAATATCATCCTTTCCTTTTTGGTCTGCTCCAGTCGTTCAGATTGGTGATCCTCATGAGTAATGATCTCATCTATGACCCCCTGTATGAGCTCCATCTTGTATCCTCTTTGTAGGAACTTCTCTGTCATCATTTGTAATTGTGGTTCACGATTGCTATTTTCAGTATTATTTCTTAATACTCGGATCATCTGTGACTTTCTGATCGCCCTTCTGGTGTGTGCAGGATGGTTACTGGATGCCTCAAGGATAGAGTTTCGATCCGTTGGTTTGGTGTATAGAGTTGTGAATAGTTTGCCTCCTTTCTTATAAATTCTTAGATCCAGAAAGTCAATACTATTCAGGTCATAATTCAACTCGAATTTAATTGGGGACTCAAGTGTGTTGAGTTGTACTACCCATTCTTTCAAGGATTCCTCCGTGCCCTGCCATATGAGGAAGACATCGTCAATGTACCTTTTGTAATGTCTTATTGTATCAATATTGTATACATCTATGATATCACGCTCATAGTGCTCCATGTACAAGTTAGAGTAAGATGGGGCCATGTTCGACCCCATTGCAGTCCCCATGAGCTGTTGGTAAAACGTACTTTCAAAGCGAAAGTAATTGAGGGTTAAACATTTCTCCAGTAGGTCAAGTATCAGCGAAAGCGGAGGTCCCACATATGGGAACCTTGACAGGGCTAGTGCGACCGCCTTAAGTCCATCCGTGTGGTGTATAGGCTTCTTACATCCATAGTGACCAACAGGTCACTGTTGCTAATTGTGTCCACGGTGTTAAGTATGGTAATGAGGTCACCTGAGTCCCTGATATATGAGTCCATCGATCTCACTAGTGGCTGTAGGATTGCATCAACAAATATTGCTAGGGGTTGCAGCAGGGACCCCCGTGCTGATACAATTGGCCTCCCAGGGGGGTTCTTTTGGTCCTTGTGTATCTTGGGGAGGGTATACAGAATTGGATGTATGGGATACATACTACTGAGGAAATTAAATTCATCACTGCTGATCCAATTTAACCGTTTTGCTTCAGACAGAGCCATATCAGTCTGGTGTAGGTTTTGATGCTTGATCCGCATGTTTTTGGTTCGAATTTACTTTTTGGTTTAAATCGCTTTATTTCTTTTTCAGTTAGAAAATCTTTAAAGTGTTCTTTTCAATTTAAGGTTCCTTTTGGAATCTGTGTATATCCAAATAATTTTCAAAGTCATCATTGGTAAATGTGGGGATAAACGTCAGGCCTTTGTTTAGCAGGCTAATCTCACCCTCATCCAAAGTCCTGTCACTCAGGTTGATTACAATGTCTGGGTTTTTTACCTTGGAGGTAGGGGGGGTCTTCTGCCCACAGTAGTTCCCCCTCCTCGGATGCGGCCTCGACCTCTTGTGTTTGCGGATCTCGTGGTAACCCCTAAAAAAGTTGGTTGTGATGTTGTTGGAGTTTGGTCTTGATAGCATTGTTCATTGTTAGCGGCCTCATTGTCAGAGCCTGAGCTTGCAGTGGAATGATCCCATGTAAAGTGTTTAGACATCCACACACGACCCAAAAGTACACAATAAGACATTATATCACCTGCACGACGACTCATGTGATCTATCTATTGAGCTGCTGCTGTGGCCAATTTTATGTAGGAAAAATGACAGACAATGCACGTCTCAGAATGGCTAACCATAGATCAGCCATAAGGAGCGCCCTGGACAAAGGAACTTCGGACCAACCTGTGGCAAGACATTTCCTTATGGCCAAACATAAAGTAACTGATTTAAGGTTCATCTTGATTGACCATGTTCCGTCCCTCAAACGAGGGGGGGACAGGGATAGAACCCTACTCCAGATGGAATCTAGATGGATTCATAGACTTGGTACCCTATACCCCAAAGGCCTGAATATGTCCAATGACTGGCACTGCTTCCTCTGAGACTAATCTGCAATAACTACGTTACATTCCGCTCTTGTGATGAGGCACCTGGTGCATTTCACCCGCGATTGTGGGACACAAGTCAGGTCTTGATGTTGGACCAGCGGGGCACAGATAAGGTACACGGCTTGGTCCTGCCTGGACGCACCATAGTTGGTTAACTAACCAGTGAGGTTCATATGCTCTAGTGTGATACACACTTGGTGGGTCCAACTTAAGTGTCGTTTATGGGCCTGTGTGGTGGCTACTCAGTGATGGAAGCAGGCCACCTAAATACATGACATATGGGTATTAATGGGATGCCTGTGATATTCTGGAACTGGTTGAAGTACATTGTGTTTGTTCCTGGCTACCTAACACAGGATCTGTGTACAGTAGGACTGACACAGACCTTCTTTTGACCTGAAAATATTAACATTCTTATAATATTATAGTGTTAAACCTCTACTAAGCTATTCAGGAGAACGTGATATCACTTTGATTGCCATTTATAACAGTGAACCAATGATATATTTTGAGGTTTTACTGATTGGACTGGTGGGGGTCCAGGCACAAGGTCTTAGGCTGTACTATTATGAAATATTTATATGCACATATGTGGTAATGTAAAAAATGTTCAGTTCAGTCTGAATTGACTCCACACATAGTTGAACCCTAGGGCTGATTTACTGAGTAATAGGCTACTGAGATTTACACAGCCTTCTGCAGTTCTATGGATTACTACTGGATTATTTTGGCTATTAACACTACAGGGGATGAAGCCTCTGGTCATACACTTTATGTTAAATATACTTTATGTTAAGCACACTAAGTATGTACATATTTTATGCATAATGTTGTTAGCCCTATGAGATGCTTAGGTGTATAACAGAGTTCCCGTGGTGTCATATGTACATATCCACTACAATGCTCTTAGCCCACTTAGAGTTATTTTATTTTACTTAGATGTCCTTGCCGAAGGAATATGCCTTCTGATGTGTCCCACGTTAAAGCTTTAACCATACCTAGCCCAATGTAACATAGGCGGTCAGGATCGCATATTGACTAAATGCTTTGCTGGGTCACCATGACTACGCGCATACACACGCGCATACGTCATCAATTTATGTAAATTAGCCATGCGCTATGTTAATGAGCATTACGGGCGCCGGAGCTGCTTCTCTGGGAGCCTATTACAATGTATAGGCTCGCTTTTCATGCAGCGATTTTTCCTTATAGAAGGTTTGGAGCCTAGTCTGAGCATAAAACTCACTAGATATACGGAGAAGCTATAGAGCTATGTTTAAGGTAAGAGTGATGAGGCTGCTTAGAGGGTATACCGTATGAATCTCTAAATTTGATTGTATAGTGATTAGCTGCAGGCACATTATCACCTAGTGGGAACTGATTATCATATACTATAGAATGAAGTCACAGTTTGATACAACAAGAGGGTTTCACAGTGCTATTCTCAGTTAATGACAGATGCATGTATAACCTTTTTGACTGTATGTGATGCACTGCTGTACTGACATATATGTCTTTATATCACATATGATGGTTTTATTTTGCACCAATATGAAATGCTTTGTCTTCCATATGTCTCTTATCTTATGAATCCACTTACGTATACAATTGAACACAGGGATGTTTAGCTTTACTTATACATTTAATAATAGGCATATTTTTTGGCTCATGCATTTATTGTACCACTTATACAACTTTGAAGCTCTTATGAATTGTTTTATGAATTGTTTGATTAGTAGTATGGTCACATTGAGGGGGTCAGGGGTTATCACCATGACAACCCCAGTTTTGGCGCAATTCACAGTTGATTTGGTGGTGGGTGGGGCTTAATATGTTTATAAGACACAGTGTTTAGTTGCATGGTTTGTACTGGTCTGAGGAAGGGGCCTGCGTGCTCCGAAACGTTACCTAATTAAAGAGTTTTTTACATAAATCCAGTGAGTGCAGTCCTATGTTGCAGATTACTATGATTACTTATTGATCTGGCACCCTGGTTGGCGACTATTTGACATTGAGAGTGCAGATACACATGGAGGATATGATTGCTTTTTTATCTGGCACCCAAAAGGATCTACTGAGCTGATACTCACACCACCTGTGGGTCTCCACTAGCAACAGTGGGGCCTTTTTGTTTCATTTGGTTGTTTTCTGGAGAAAACAACTTTTTTTTGGTCTGAAAGGACTTTTTAAAAAAACACACACTGTTTGTTTACCATTACTACTAATCTGGCTTTGTTTGGGCCCACATCCAGCTGTTCATACAACCTATACCTACAAGAGACATTTTATTTGAAACAAATAGCTATCACAAAACTGACAATATGGCAGAGGCAGTAGGTGATCCTGAACTACCTGAAGAGGAATACACTACAAAGACATTTGCATTCACTAATGATGATGCCATGAGGATCCTGGTAGATTCAGAGACAACAGATACTGAACAAGTTGAAAACTCACAAACTATCTATACTACTCTAATGAGACTTAGAAAGAGAGAAATTGACCTTGAGCTACACACAATATATTTATCTAAATATTACAAGAAAAGCAAGATCCCGAGGGGATTTAGGATAAAGAATCAACCAACCATTGGAAGGAATAATAAAAACTTCTGTCTACGGTGGTGCCAAATACTAAACAAGTGTTCCCTGGATTTAATCTTATTAGTGATTGAAGAATGTACTAATATTTTGGCCACTGTGAAGGATGAATTAACGGAATTCAACACTCATAAATTACAGATACTACAGACTGACACAGGCGAGCCTTGGATGGAGAAAATCACTAAACAGGTCACTGAATACAGGAAGGAACTAGTGGCATTCAAAAACCAAAAACTATACACAGTTGACAATGACTACAAAGACAGAAGAATATATGCTTGGATTCATGGTAACACCCAGGGAGGACAACAAAGGCAAAGAAGACAGCGCAATTACCGATCCAGATACCTCAACACGGTGGATAGCAGCTCAGGCTCTGACAATGAGGCCGCTAACAATGAACAATGCTATCAAGACCAAACTCCAACAACATCACAACCAACTTTTTTAGGGGTTACCACGAGATCCGCAAACACAAGAGGTCGAGGCCGCATCCGAGGAGGGGGAACTACTGTGGGCAGAAGACCCCCCCTACCTCCAAGGTAAAAAACCCAGACATTGTAATCAACCTGAGTGACAGGACTTTGGATGAGGGTGAGATTAGCCTGCTAAACAAAGGCCTGACATTTATCCCCACATTTACCAATGATGACTTTGAAAATTATTTGGATATACACAGATTCCAAAGGAACCTTAAATTAAAAGAACACTTTAAAGATTTTCCAACTGAAAAAGAAATAAAGCGATTTAAACCAAAAAGTAAATTCGAACCAAAAACATGCGGATCAAGCATCAAAACCTACACCAGACTGATTGGCAATGACAGTAAAGAACTGGAACAGATGAAACACAGACCTAACCTCAATAGAGCTGAAAGAATGGCACTCAAAACATTATCTACTGACACTGGGATCGTCATTCGCCCAGCAGATAAGGGAGGAGCCATTATTGTGATGAACTATGACCAATATCGCAAAGAAATACTTCGTCAACTTAATGATCATCAGACCTATAAAAAACTTACCCGGGATCCAACTAACTCTTTTAAAAGGGATATTGATATGGCTCTGTCTGAAGCAAAACGGTTGAATTGGATCAGCAGTGATGAATTTAATTTCCTCAGTAGTATGTATCCCATACATCCAATTCTGTATACCCTCCCCAAGATAAACAAGGACCAAAAGAACCCCCCTTGGAGGCCAATTGTATCAGCACGGGGGTCCCTGCTGCAACCCCTAGCAATATTTGTTGATGCAATCCTACAGCCACTAGTGAGATCGATGGACTCAAATATCAGGGACTCAGGTGACCTCATTACCATACTTAACACCGTGGACACAATTAGCAACAGTGACCTGTTGGTCACTATGGATGTAAGAAGCCTATACACGGTTATACCCCACACGAATGGACTTAAGGCGGTCGCACTAGCCCTGTCAAGGTTCCCATATGTGGGACCTCCGCTTTCGCTGATACTTGACCTACTGGAGAAATGTTTAACCCTCAATTACTTTCGCTTTGAAAGTACGTTTTACCAACAGCTCATGGGGACTGCAATGGGGTCGAACATGGCCCCATCTTACGCTAACTTGTACATGGAGCACTATGAGCGTGATATCATAGATGTATACAATATTGATACAATAAGACATTACAAAAGGTACATTGACGATGTCTTCCTCATATGGCAGGGCACGGAGGAATCCTTGAAAGAATGGGTAGTACAACTCAACACACTTGAGTCCCCAATTAAATTCGAGTTGAATTATGACCTGAATAGTATTGACTTTCTGGATCTAAGAATTTATAAGAAAGGAGGCAAACTATTCACAACTCTATACACCAAACCAACGGATCAAAACTCTATCCTTGAGGCATCCAGTAACCATCCTCCACACACCAGAAGGGCGATCATAAAGTCACAGATGATCCGAGTATTAAGAAATAATACTGAAAATAGCAATCGTGAACCACAATTACAAATGATGACAGAGAAGTTCCTACAAAGAGGATACAAGATGGAGCTCATACAGGGGGTCATAGATGAGATCATTACTCATGAGGATCACCAATCTGAACGACTGGAGCAGACCAAAAAGGAAAGGATGATATTCACCACCACCTATAACAAAGGGAAAGACAAGATGGCACGGGACATCAGGAACAGATGGGAGATCCTAGCGACTGACCAAAGTTTACCATTTACACATATGGACCCCCCAATTATGGGGTATAGACGTGGAAGGAGTCTAAGGGATCTACTCATGGCTACAGACCCACAGCATTGCTATATGAAACAACAATGGCTTAAGACGAAGAAAAAGGGCTGTTACAGATGCCTGGGATGTACAACTTGCAGTGGAATGATCCCATGTAAAGTGTTTAGACATCCACACACGACCCAAAAGTACACAATAAGACATTATATCACCTGCACGATGACTCATGTGATCTATCTATTGAGCTGCTGCTGTGGCCAATTTTATGTAGGAAAAACAAGAGACAATGCACGTCTCAGAATGGCTAACCATAGATCAGCCATAAGGAGCGCCCTGGACAAAGGAACTTCGGACCAACCTGTGGCAAGACATTTCCTTATGGCCAAACATAAAGTAACTGCTTTAAGGTTCATCTTGATTGACCATGTTCCGTCCCTCAAACGAGGGGGGGACAGGGATAGAACCCTACTCCAGATGGAATCTAGATGGATTCATAGACTTGGTACCCTATACCCCAAAGGCCTGAATATGTCCAATGACTGGCACTGCTTCCTCTGAGACTAATCTGCAATAACTACGTTACATTCCGCTCTTGTGATGAGGCACCTGGTGCATTTCACCCGCGATTGTGGGACACAAGTCAGGTCTTGATGTTGGATCAGCGGGGCACAGATAAGGTACACGGCTTGGTCCTGCCTGGACGCACCATAGTTGGTTAACTAACCAGTGAGGTTCATATGCTCTAGTGTGATACACACTTGGTGGGTCCAACTTAAGTGTCGTTTATGGGCCTGTGTGGTGGCTACTCAGTGATGGAAGCAGGCCACCTAAATACATGACATATGGGTATTAATGGGATGCCTGTGATATTCTGGAACTGGTTGAAGTACATTGTGTTTGTTCCTGGCTACCTAACACAGGATCTGTGTACAGTAGGACTGACACAGACCTTCTTTTGACCTGAAAATATTAACATTCTTATAATATTATAGTGTTAAACCTCTACTAAGCTATTCAGGAGAACGTGATATCACTTTGATTGCCATTTATAACAGTGAACCAATGATATATTTTGAGGTTTTACTGATTGGACTGGTGGGGGTCCAGGCACAAGGTCTTAGGCTGTACTATTATGAAATATTTATATGCACATATGTGGTAATGTAAAAAATGTTCAGTTCAGTCTGAATTGACTCCACACATAGTTGAACCCTAGGGCTGATTTACTGAGTAATAGGCTACTGAGATTTACACAGCCTTCTGCAGTTCTATGGATTACTACTGGATTATTTTGGCTATTAACACTACAGGGGATGAAGCCTCTGGTCATACACTTTATGTTAAATATACTTTATGTTAAGCACACTTGGGCCTAGATTTAGAGTTCGGCGGTAGCCGTGAAAACCAGCGTTAGAGGCTCCTAACGCTGGTTTTGGCCGCCCGCTGGTATTTGGAGTCAGTGATTAAAGGGTCTAACGCTCAGTTTTCAGCCGCGACTTTTCCATACCGCAGATCCCCCTACGCCATTTGCGTAGCCTATCTTTTCAATGGGATCTTTCTAACGCTGGTATTTAGAGTCGTTTCTGAAGTGAGCGTTAGAGCTCTAACGACAAAATTCCAGCCGCCTGAAAATAGCAGGAGTTAAGAGCTTTCTGGCTAACGCCGGTTTATAAAGCTCTTAACTACTGTACCCTAAAGTACACTAACACCCATAAACTACCTATGTACCCCTAAACCGAGCTCCCCCCACATCGCCGACACTCGATTAAAATTTTTAACCCCTAATCTGCCGACCGCCACCTACGTTATACTTATGTACCCCTAATCTGCTGCCCCTAACCCCGCCGACCCCTGTATTATATTTATTAACCCCTAACCTGCCCCCCACAACATCGCCGCCAGCTACTTAAAATAATTAACCCCTAATCTTCTGACCGCAAAGCGCCGCCACCTACGTTATCCTTATGTACCCCTAATCTGCTACCCCTAACACCGCCGACCCCTATATTATATTTATTAACCCCTAATCTGCCCCCCTCAACGTCGCCGACACCTGCCTACACTTATTAACCCCTAATCTGCCGAGCGGACCTGAGCGCTACTATAATAAAGTTATTAACCCCTAACCCGCCTCACTAACCCTATAATAAATAGTATTAACCCCCTAATCTGCCCTCCCTAACATCGCCGACACCTACCTTCAATTATTAACCCCTAATCTGACGACCGGAGCTCACCGCTATTCTAATAAATGTATTAACCCCTAAAGCTAAGTCTAACCCTAACACTAACACCCCCCTAACTTAAATATAATTTACATATAACGAAATAAATTAACTCTTATTAAATAAATTATTCCTATTTAAAGCTAAATACTTACCTGTAAAATAAATCCTAATATAGCTACAATATAAATTATAATTACATTGTAGCTATTTTAGGATTAATATTTATTTTACAGGCAACTTTGTCATTATTTTAACCAGGTACAATAGCTATTAAATAGTTAAGAACTATTTAATAGTTACCTAGTTAAAATAATAACAAATTTACCTGTAAAATAAATCCTAACCTAAGTTATAATTAAACCTAACACTACCCTATCAATAAAATAATTAAATAAACTACCTACAATTACCTACAATTAACCTACACTATCAATAAATTAATTAAACACAACTGCTACAAATAAATACAATTAAATAAACTAGCTAAAGTACAAAAAATAAAAAAGAACTAAGTTACAAAAAATAAAAAAATAAAAAAATATTTACAAACATAACCCTAACACTAACACCCCCCTAACTTAAATATAATTTACATATAACGAAATAAATTAACTCTTATTAAATAAATTATTCCTATTTAAAGCTAAATACTTACCTGTAAAATAAATCCTAATATAGCTACAATATAAATTATAATTACATTGTAGCTATTTTAGGATTAATATTTATTTTACAGGCAACTTTGTCATTATTTTAACCAGGTACAATAGCTATTAAATAGTTAAGAACTATTTAATAGTTACCTAGTTAAAATAATAACAAATTTACCTGTAAAATAAATCCTAACCTAAGTTATAATTAAACCTAACACTACCCTATCAATAAAATAATTAAATAAACTACCTACAATTACCTACAATTAACCTACACTATCAATAAATTAATTAAACACAACTGCTACAAATAAATACAATTAAATAAACTAGCTAAAGTACAAAAAATAAAAAAGAACTAAGTTACAAAAAATAAAAAAATAAAAAAATATTTACAAACATAAGAAAAATATTACAACAATTTTAAACTAATTACACCTACTCTAAGCCCCCTAATAAAATAACAAAGCCCCCCAAAATAAAAAAATCCCTACCCTATTCTAAATTAAAAAAGTTACAAGCTCTTTTACCTTACCAGCCCTGAACAGGGCCCTTTGCGGGGCATGCCCCAAGAATTTCAGCTCTTTTGCCTGTAAAATAATAAATACAATACCCCCCCCCCCAACATTACAACCCACCACCCACATACCCCTAATCTAACCCAAACCCCCCTTAAATAAACCTAACACTAAGCCCCTGAAGATCTTCCTACCTTGTCTTCACCATCCAGGTATCACCGATCCGTCCTGGGTCCAACATCTTCATCCAACCCAAGCGGGGGTTGGCGATCCATAATCCGGTGCTGAAGAGGTCCAGAAGAGGCTCCAAAGTCTTCCTCCTATCCGGCAAGAAGAGGACATCCGGACCGGCAAACATCTTCTCCAAGCGGCATCTTCGATCTTCTTCCATCCGGTGCGGAGCGGGTCCATCTTGAAGCAGGCGACGCGGATCCATCCTCTTCTTCCGTTGTCTCCCGACTAATGACGGTTCCTTTAAGGGACGTCATCCAAGATGGCGTCCCTCGAATTCCGATTGGCTGATAGGATTCTATCAGCCAATCGGAATTAAGGTAGGAATTTTCTGATTGGCTGATGGAATCAGCCAATCAGAATCAAGTTCAATCCGATTGGCTGATCCAATCAGCCAATCAGATTGAGCTCGCATTCTATTGGCTGTTCCGATCAGCCAATAGAATGCGAGCTCAATCTGATTGGCTGATTGGATCCATCAGCCAATCAGAAAATTCCTACCTTAATTCCGATTGGCTGATAGAATCCTATCAGCCAATCGGAATTCGAGGGACGCCATCTTGGATGACGTCCCTTAAAGGAACCGTCATTAGTCGGGAGACAACGGAAGAAGAGGATGGATCCGCGTCGCCTGCTTCAAGATGGACCCGCT
Source organism: Bombina bombina (assembly GCF_027579735.1). NCBI lineage: Eukaryota > Metazoa > Chordata > Amphibia > Anura > Bombinatoridae > Bombina > Bombina bombina. The sequence goes on from NC_069503.1 coordinate 1,107,298,747, forward strand.
CCGCACCGGATGGAAGAAGATCGAAGATGCCGCTTGGAGAAGATGTTTGCCGGTCCGGATGTCCTCTTCTTGCCGGATAGGAGGAAGACTTTGGAGCCTCTTCTGGACCTCTTCAGCACCGGATTATGGATCGCCAACCCCCGCTTGGGTTGGATGAAGATGTTGGAGCCAGGACGGATCGGTGATACCTGGATGGTGAAGATAAGGTAGGAAGATCTTCAGGGTCTTAGTGTTAGGTTTATTTAAGGGGGGTTTGGGTTAGATTAGGGGTATGTGGGTGGTGGGTTGTAATGTTGGGGGGGGGGGGTATTGTATTTATTCTTTTACAGGCAAAAGAGCTGAAATTCTTGGGGCATGCCCCGCAAAGGGCCCTGTTCAGGGCTGGTAAGGTAAAAGAGCTTGTAACTTTTTTAATTTAGAATAGGGTAGGGAATTTTTTATTTTGGGGGGCTTTGTTATTTTATTAGGGGGCTTAGAGTAGGTGTAATTAGTTTAAAATTGTTGTAATATTTTTCTTATGTTTGTAAATATTTTTTTATTTTTTGTAACTTAGTTCTTTTTTATTTTTTGTACTTTAGCTAGTTTATTTAATTGTATTTATTTGTAGCAATTGTGTTTAATTAATTTATTGATAGTGTAGTGTTAGGTTAATTGTAGGTAATTGTAGGTAGTTTATTTAATTATTTTATTGATAGGGTAGTGTTAGGTTTAATTATATCTTAGGTTAGGATTTATTTTACAGGTAAATTTGTTATTATTTTAACTAGGTAACTATTAAATAGTTCTTAACTATTTAATAGCTATTGTACCTGGTTAAAATAATGACAAAGTTGCCTGTAAAATAAATATTAATCCTAAAATAGCTACAATGTAATTATAATTTATATTGTAGCTATATTAGGATTTATTTTACAGGTAAGTATTTAGCTTTAAATAGGAATAATTTATTTAATAAGAGTTAATTTATTTCGTTAGATGTAAATTATATTTAAGTTAGGGGGGTGTTAGTGTTAGGGTTAGACTTAGCGTTAGGGGTTAATCCATTTATTAGAATAGCGGTGAGCTCCGCTCGGAAGATTAGGGGTTAATAATTGAAGGTAGGTGTCGGCGATGTTAGGGAGGGCAGATTAGGGGTTAATACTATTTATGATAGGGTTAGTGAGGCGGATTAGGGGTTAATAACTTTATTATAGTAGCGCTCAGGTCCGCTCGGCAGATTAGGGGTTAATAAGTGTAGGCAGGTGTCGGCGACGTTGAGGGGGGCAGATTAGGGGTTAATAAATATAATATAGGGGTCGGCGATGTTAGGGCAGCAGATTAGGGGTACATAGGGATAACGTAGGTTGCGGCGGTTTACGGAGCGGCAGATTAGGGGTTAAAAAAAATATGCAGGGGTCAGCGATAGCGGGGGCGGCAGATTAGGGGTTAATAAGTGTAAGGTTAGGGGTGTTTAGACTCGGGGTACATGTTAGAGTGTTAGGTGCAGACTTAGGGAGTGTTTCCCCATAGGAAACAATGGGGCTGCGTTAGGAGCTGAACGCTGCTTTTTTGCAGGTGTTAGGTTTTTTTTCAGCTCAAACAGCCCCATTGTTTCCTATGGGAGAATCGTGCACGAGCACGTTTTTGAGGCCGGCCGCGTCCGTAAGCAACTCTGGTATCGAGAGTTGCATTTGCGGTAAAAATGCTCTACGCTCCTTTTTTGGAGCCTAACGCAGCATTTGTTTGAACTCTCGATACCAGAGTTAAATTTATGGTGCGGCCAGAAAAAAGCCCGCGGAGCGTTAACAGCCCTTTTACCGCCAAACTCCAAATCTAGGCCTAAGTATGTACATATTTTATGCATAATGTTGTTAGCCCTATGAGATGCTTAGGTGTATAACAGAGTTCCCGTGGTGTCATATGTACATATCCACTACAATGCTCTTAGCCCACTTAGAGTTATTTTATTTTACTTAGATGTCCTTGCCGAAGGAATATGCCTTCTGATGTGTCCCACGTTAAAGCTTTAACCATACCTAGCCCAATGTAACATAGGCGGTCAGGATCGCATATTGACTAAATGCTTTGCTGGGTCACCATGACTACGCGCATACACACGTGCATACGTCATCAATTTATGTAAATTAGCCATGCGCTATGTTAATGAGCATTACGGGCGCCGGAGCTGCTTCTCTGGGAGCCTATTACAATGTATAGGCTCGCTTTTCATGCAGCGATTTTTCCTTATAGAAGGTTTGGAGCCTAGTCTGAGCATAAAACTCACTAGATATACGGAGAAGCTATAGAGCTATGTTTAAGGTAAGAGTGATGAGGCTGCTTAGAGGGTATACCGTATGAATCTCTAAATTTGATTGTATAGTGATTAGCTGCAGGCACATTATCACCTAGTGGGAACTGATTATCATATACTATAGAATGAAGTCACAGTTTGATACAACAAGAGGGTTTCACAGTGCTATTCTCAGTTAATGACAGATGCATGTATAACCTTTTTGACTATATATATATATATATATATATATGTATGTGTATATGTGTATATATATATATATATATATATATATATATAAAACATGGAAGGGAACTGCACTCCAAGACCGGATCAGGTACACATCCTGTGACTCAGTAACATCCAGCCCTGGGTGCTAAATAGCACTCCAAAAAAGCTGTGATGTCACCAGAGCCACAGGCAGTTAACCCCAGTCCGGAATGGGTGCAAGAACCAAGGGAGAGATTACAAATAAAAAGTAATACAACACATAGAAACACCCAGCACTCACCAGCTAGCTCACAGCTAAGATAAAATCACAACTGGAAAGGTTAGTCACCGCATCTGGCCAAATTGGAAAGCTCAGGCACCACGTCAAGGTCCTTTCCTTAGCCTGAGTCCCTAACACAGGCACACCATCATGCGAGCTCACAAAGCTAAACAAACTGAGAACAAAGAAGGGGTGCACAGGTGGCTGTAATCACCCATAGAAAATACAAAACATGGAAGGGAACTGCACTCCAAGACCGGATCAGGTACACATCCTGTGACTCAGTAACATCCAGCCCTGGGTGCTAAATAGCACTCCAAAAAAGCTGTGATGTCACCAGAGCCACAGGCAGTTAACCCCAGTCCGGAATGGGTGCAAGAACCAAGGGAGAGATTACAAATAAAAAGTAATACAACACATAGAAACACCCAGCACTCACCAGCTAGCTCACAGCTAAGATAAAATCACAACTGGAAAGGTTAGTCACCGCATCTGGCCAAATGGGAAAGCTCAGGCACCACGTCAAGGTCCTTTCCTTAGCCTGAGTCCCTAACACAGGCACACCATCATGCGAGCTCACAAAGCTAAACAAACTGAGAACAAAGAAGGGGTGCACAGGTGGCTGTAATCACCCATAGAAAATACAAAACATGGAAGGGAACTGCACTCCAAGACCGGATCAGGTACACATCCTGTGACTCAGTAACATCCAGCCCTGGGTGCTAAATAGCACTCCAAAAAAGCTGTGATGTCACCAGAGCCACAGGCAGTTAACCCCAGTCCGGAATGGGTGCAAGAACCAAGGGAGAGATTACAAATAAAAAGTAATACAACACATAGAAACACCCAGCACTCACCAGCTAGCTCACAGCTAAGATAAAATCACAACTGGAAAGGTTAGTCACCGCATCTGGCCAAATTGGAAAGCTCAGGCACCACGTCAAGGTCCTTTCCTTAGCCTGAGTCCCTAACACAGGCACACCATCATGCGAGCTCACAAAGCTAAACAAACTGAGAACAAAGAAGGGGTGCACAGGTGGCTGTAATCACCCATAGAAAATACAAAACATGGAAGGGAACTGCACTCCAAGACCGGATCAGGTACACATCCTGTGACTCAGTAACATCCAGCCCTGGGTGCTAAATAGCACTCCAAAAAAGCTGTGATGTCACCAGAGCCACAGGCAGTTAACCCCAGTCCGGAATGGGTGCAAGAACCAAGGGAGAGATTACAAATAAAAAGTAATACAACACATAGAAACACCCAGCACTCACCAGCTAGCTCACAGCTAAGATAAAATCACAACTGGAAAGGTTAGTCACCGCATCTGGCCAAATTGGAAAGCTCAGGCACCACGTCAAGGTCCTTTCCTTAGCCTGAGTCCCTAACACAGGCACACCATCATGCGAGCTCACAAAGCTAAACAAACTGAGAACAAAGAAGGGGTGCACAGGTGGCTGTAATCACCCATAGAAAATACAAAACATGGAAGGGAACTGCACTCCAAGACCGGATCAGGTACACATCCTGTGACTCAGTAACATCCAGCCCTGGGTGCTAAATAGCACTCCAAAAAAGCTGTGATGTCACCAGAGCCACAGGCAGTTAACCCCAGTCCGGAATGGGTGCAAGAACCAAGGGAGAGATTACAAATAAAAAGTAATACAACACATAGAAACACCCAGCACTCACCAGCTAGCTCACAGCTAAGATAAAATCACAACTGGAAAGGTTAGTCACCGCATCTGGCCAAATTGGAAAGCTCAGGCACCACGTCAAGGTCCTTTCCTTAGCCTGAGTCCCTAACACAGGCACACCATCATGCGAGCTCACAAAGCTAAACAAACTGAGAACAAAGAAGGGGTGCACAGGTGGCTGTAATCACCCATAGAAAATACAAAACATGGAAGGGAACTGCACTCCAAGACCGGATCAGGTACACATCCTGTGACTCAGTAACATCCAGCCCTGGGTGCTAAATAGCACTCCAAAAAAGCTGTGATGTCACCAGAGCCACAGGCAGTTAACCCCAGTCCGGAATGGGTGCAAGAACCAAGGGAGAGATTACAAATAAAAAGTAATACAACACATAGAAACACCCAGCACTCACCAGCTAGCTCACAGCTAAGATAAAATCACAACTGGAAAGGTTAGTCACCGCATCTGGCCAAATTGGAAAGCTCAGGCACCACGTCAAGGTCCTTTCCTTAGCCTGAGTCCCTAACACAGGCACACCATCATGCGAGCTCACAAAGCTAAACAAACTGAGAACAAAGAAGGGGTGCACAGGTGGCTGTAATCACCCATAGAAAATACAAAACATGGAAGGGAACTGCACTCCAAGACCGGATCAGGTACACATCCTGTGACTCAGTAACATCCAGCCCTGGGTGCTAAATAGCACTCCAAAAAAGCTGTGATGTCACCAGAGCCACAGGCAGTTAACCCCAGTCCGGAATGGGTGCAAGAACCAAGGGAGAGATTACAAATAAAAAGTAATACAACACATAGAAACACCCAGCACTCACCAGCTAGCTCACAGCTAAGATAAAATCACAACTGGAAAGGTTAGTCACCGCATCTGGCCAAATTGGAAAGCTCAGGCACCACGTCAAGGTCCTTTCCTTAGCCTGAGTCCCTAACACAGGCACACCATCATGAGAGCTCACAAAGCTAAACAAACTGAGAACAAAGAAGGGGTGCACAGGTGGCTGTAATCACCCATAGAAAATACAAAACATGGAAGGGAACTGCACTCCAAGACCGGATCAGGTACACATCCTGTGACTCAGTAACATCCAGGGGTTATAAATGAAACAAAAAGAAAACGCATTATGGAAAATGCACTAAAAGGTGATAGCCAAGCACTTGTTCTTGTTGATGAGGATGATATTGCTAATGTATTTTCCAAATTAGAATTGTTAAGATTTAGAGAAACCAATTTGTGGTGGGACATAGAGTTCTTAGAACTCTATATATCTGAGCACAAGGTACCTAGGGGCTTACGAATGAAGAAATATCCCTCCTTTGCACTTAATAACCCAAAATTTATGGAGGAATGGAATGAGAATTTAACTAATTGTTCCATAATATTAATGAAACAACTATTATGTCATAAAAAAGAGGAAAGAGATCAAGTCCTTATAGAAATCAATAATGCAATCGAAACACTTAAACCATTTGAGACCACCCAAAAACATATAGATTATACTAAACAGCTCACTGAAACAATAGACACTCTAGACACAGTACTATCTGAAAGGAAGGTACAGAAATACCAGAGAGATGTCAAAGACTATGAACTTAATATAGTATATTCTTGGCAGCAACATAAGCCCACTAGACAAAATTGGCCATCTACTAAGGCAAATAAAGAAAAAAATAGAAACAAAAAGGAAATAGAAATAAGACAGATAGAAATAAAAATAAACATGTGACATTCTCTAGCATAGATACAGATTATCAGGATACTAGTGCGCAGTCCACTGAAGGTGAACAATCACAAGGTCTAATTGAACCAGACAAGACCAGTCTGAATCCGAGCACCAGTAGAAAAGAATTAAAAACTTTAGTGAAGCAACCAAGCCAGACTAGCACACCTAAGAAAGCACAAGATACAATAGATATGGACGCAACAAAACCAACTTTTCGTTACCCCAGCAGGGTCAGAAAAAATATAAAGAAGTAGCAGTCATTAACCTCTCTGATTATAAATTGTCCAACATAGAATGTAATTTGCTAAATAAAGGTTTATCGTATGCACCAGCACATAATTTTGACCTTGTAAATACACTTATTGATATTAATAGATTTGTCCGTAAGATAGTTTTGAAAAAACACTTTAAAGATATCCCAGTTGAGCACTCACTTGATAACACACAAGCTCCTAGTAAGCAGATTTCAGTAGGACTGAAATACACTGATCTGGTAGATCTCACAAATTTGGTTTCCTTACAACAGGAATCCACCAGATCCACTGACACATTAACTAACAATTGCACATCCTTCACATATAAGAATAGTTCTTATTTTTATCCAGTAAATTCTAGACATCAATTATTGGACTTATATCAGAGAGTGATAGAGAGAGAATTAACCGACTTATCAAATACAATTGAAAAAAATCCCTTAGATATATCTAGGGATAATCTTACCCGACAACAAAGACAGGCATTGACTAGACTTCAGAAAAATGACAGTGTGGTAATAGTCCAGGCGGATAAGGGAGGGGCAGTGGTGGTATTGAACAAAAGTGATTATATTGGTGAAGTTGAGAATCAACTAAAAGATTGTATGTTATACACTAAACTTACGTTCAATCCCACCACCTCCTTCAAAAATAAACTTA
>NC_069503.1:1108050854-1108278354 GCF_027579735.1 Bombina bombina
TTTACCCGTATTACCCATATTAGAAAAATCTCATGTTTATGCCCCATATTTTTAACCCCAACAAAATGTGCACTCATTCCAAGTCCTTCTTGCCCCACCTCATTCTAAAATATAACTCTCTTGCTGTTGGCACAGGTTGGGTTAAAGTAAAACAAGTGTCACGTTACCTTTTTTCGATGTCACATGGATGATGTAGAAACTGGTGGTTCTAAACGGATTCTGATCCTCTCCTCCTTTTTGGATGACCATTAACCAATGAATCCACAAACATGAGTTGCTAAGGAATGTTTGGAAGTAATCTTGGAAAGAATATAACATAGTTGTCATGCTTTTAAGTTTACAGTACAAACAACCTACTCCAGCTCATGAACTCTTGTTCCTTTATAAGAATTGATTTGCCTTGGACGTCACATTTTATTTTTGATCCCAATATAATCCTAGACAGGCGTTGTGTACTGAATGCAGTTTTACCTCAAGGGTAAGATTAGTCATTCGCAACCTGAAGCTCAGGCAAAAATTACCACATACTAGGCTGTAGCATAGGGCAGTTTTAAAAAGAATAAAATATTTGATTACTATGTCCTATTGGAAAGAAGAACATAGGGTTAGTTCTAAATTTTAACATCCAATAAAGTGATATGCTAGTCTATGTGATTATTCATACAGACTGCTACGTAAAAAGCCAAGCATGATGATGGTTGCCATTAAACAGACAGTGTACACCAATTTTCATATAACTACGTGTAATAGATACTACTGTAAAGAATATGCACAGATACTGATCTAAAAAGCCAGTATAAAACCTTTTAAAAAATGTACTTAGTCTCCCAGTTTAGCACTGTTGATGAGTTTAGGCTGAGACACCCAGTGAAAGCGGCTTGGAAAGCAGATGGAACAGACACTCCCCCTCCCCCATTCCTTGCAAATGAAAAGAACCATTAGACAAACAATAACAGCAGGAATCTGTAGACCTGGGTCTACATCTGATACTTTGGGGCTTGGTCAGGAGTCTGAAAATCATCACAATGTTATTAAACAATAAGAAAAACTATACATTGTTAAAAAAAAAAAAAAAAAACACTCCCAGGTGGTCTATATAAATGGATCTACAAAACATTTATGCAAAGGAAAATCTAGTGTACAATGTCCCTTTAAAGGGATAGTCAACTCCAAAAGTTTTTATTTTTTATAAAGATAGATAATCCCTTTATTACCCATTCCCCAGTTTTGCATAACCAACATGGTTATTTTAATACACTTTTTACCACACTGATTACCTTGTATCTAAGCCTCTTCTGACAGCCCCTGACCACATGACTTTGTATGTGTCTATTGACTTGCATTTAAGCGAATTAGTGCTGTTTTGTGCACAACCCATGGGCGTGAGCACAATGTTATCTATATGGCTCACATGAACTAGCACCCCCTGTTGTGAAAAGCTAATAAATAAGCAGGCAGAAACTTAGAGGTGTAAAGGTTATAAAGTATATTATTATAACAATGTTGGTTGTGCAAAGCTGGGGAATGGGTAGTAAAGGCATTACCTATCTTTTTAAACAATAACAATTTTTGTGTTGACTTTCCCTTTAAGGAACAACAAACTTTTTTTTTTTTAAAAAAAGGGGGGGGAAATAATTTACCCTAACCATGATGTTTGAAAGTAGTCTCTTGTCAAAAAGGTATTTAAATGACCTTTTCACCCCAGCTGTACTGCCTGCCCCATAGACTTTGACCAGAGCATCCTCATGTGGTTGCAAGTTAAAGGCTAATGTTTTGACAAAAAAACTGCTTTCAAAGATCCTAGTTATGGTTTATTACTTAGAGACCTTAGTCATTTTTATATATGCATCAGAAGTTAATCACTGCATTAAAGAATATACACACAATTTAGTGTGTGTGTGTGAATATTTATGTGTATGTACATATTTATTTATTTCAAGTCCTAAGCTACTAGGCAGGCCAAAATGTCCACACCCACTACCCCACGCACTCTTAGCCAATGGTTAGCCATTGTGAAACACCCACTACCCCACGCACTCTTAGCCAATGGTTAGCCATTGTGAAACACCCACTACCCCACGCACTCTTAGCCAATGGTTAGCCATTGTGAAACACCCACTACCCCACGCACTCTTAGCCAATGGTTAGCCATTGTGAAACACCCACTACCCCACGCACTCTTAGCCAATGGTTAGCCATTGGGAAACACCCACTACCCCGCGCACTCTTAGCCAATGGTTAGCCATTGGGAAAAACCCACTACCCCACGCACTCTTAGCCAATGGTTAGCCATTGGGAAACACCCACTACCCCACGCACTCTTAGCCAATGGTTAGCCATTGGGAAACACCCACTACCCCACGCACTCTTAGCCAATGGTTAGCCATTGTGAAACACCCACTACCCCACGCACTCTTAGCCAATGGTTAGCCATTGGGAAACACCCACTACCCCACGCACTCTTAGCCAATGGTTAGCCATTGGGAAACACCCACTACCCCACGCACTCTTAGCCAATGGTTAGCCATTGTGAAACACCCACTACCCCACGCACTCTTAGCCAATGGTTAGCCATTGTGAAACAAATCATTGTGCAGAAACTTTTTTTCATATTTTTTATTTTAAGTCCCTTTGAAACCATTAGAAATAAATAAATTTCCTGGTCATTTTGCACAGCGTATAGACATCATTTATCTCCCTCTCTGCTCTCCTCAGCTCAGTTTCTACTCGCCCAGGGCGTGTGACCCTAATGCATCTGGTAGATCCTCCCTTACATCATTAATCATTTCTGTTTAGAGGGACACAAGCTATCATTTGGAAGATGGGCCTTTCTAATTTGTAATTTTAAACCAGAGGGGGTTGATAGTCTATTTAAAGAGATATGAAACCCAATTTTTTTTCCTTTCATGATTCAGATAGAGCATGCAATTTTAAACAGCTTTCTAAATGTACTTTTATTATAATGTATTATCCATTTATTAATCTATTATCTATTTGTAAGAGCACTATATTCAGCACTACGTTCTGCCTTGTAGAGCTCCAGCACCTATCTATGTACAGTATCTCTTCAACAAAGAATACCATGGGAGCAAAGCTAATTTGATAAAGAGAAGTAAATTGGAATTTTTTTTTTTTTAATTGTATGTTCTGTCTGAATCACAAAAGAAAATGTTTGGGTTTTATATCCCTTGAACATGTACAAGATCATCCAGCAATTGTGAAGATTGTTTGCTGCAGACTAGGCCATCAGGAATTGATATGGCAATAAATGAATTTCCCTTTTGCTGCTTTAATAGTATTATTTGGTACTGTAAGAACTTGAATTGCACAACAATCATTCTCAAATATTTGTGCTGTACATTTTACAGAGGCCTCTAATGTTTGAGTGTTCACACGTCTATCTTAGGGCTTGACAAACCCAGGAGCCAGGGAGCCACTGAAAAGATTTGTTTTGCCCCCCCCCAAGGTAACTCAGTTGAAAGTAGTAATATTATATGCATGCTGCTTTTTAGAATGATTTTTAGGATAGATAAATAGACCGGCACCTGCACTAATAAAAAGCTTCTCTGCTTTAGGATTGTACACATTCTATTCATGCCTAGACTGGCTGCTATGGACCACACCCAGCACCTGGGCCGTGGTGAAACTGCACCTGCTGCACCAATTGTAGTTCTGCCACTGGCTCCAAGCTTTTAACATCTGGCTCCTAAGATTTTCGCTTATTCTCCATATTTCTGTATACAAATTCCATTGTCTGGCTCCTAAATTTTAAACAGATTTGTCAACCCCTGGTCTATCTACACTTAACCTCCCCTTGTGTTTGTCACTGGTATTCATTAGCGACTGTTTATTAAATGAGCTTATATATATATATATATATACACACACACACCCAATTTAAGGGTATATGTAATACAATATTATATAAGATAGGGGCGCTATCTAAATATGCCAAGTAACTTGATATACAAGGATGATGATAAACACAGTTCTTGGTATATTAATTATAATCAGAAGGTAGTATCACATTTGTATAGGCATACAAGCATATAAAGCAAATAAAAGGTTACATAAAAAAGAACCTGTATGAATGATAATGTCCTAATAGACAAAACAAAGTCCAAAAGTTCTATCAGAGTCCCCGATGGTTATGGGGGTGTAAGGCAGCTCTCCTCTATGTATAAGGCCGTCCACAGCGAATTACTCTATAATGAAACAGAGAAGGCGCCACATAGCATAATTCCGTATGGTATACTATAATTGAAAATTATAGCTCGAATGCACTCAAGTTTGTATCAATAAAAGTGTTTATTTAAACACATTAAAAAATTTTTTTTTTTTTTTAATGTGTTTAAATAAACACTTTTATTGATACAAACTTGCTACATCGCTTTTTATTTGGATATCCCTGTTTGGAGTAACTCTCCAATTGCTGGAGGAGTTATAGTGCCTTTCCTGACATCCATACATCTTAACCTTGCTGGGGACTACTATCCTGGCTGCTGGGAGCCTTAGCCTGAGAGGAGAGTTTACCGGACAACTCTGAGGTTCCGGAATGCCCAGCCAGCACCACATCTTGGTGCTTTATTAAATGAGCTGTTGCGCCTTTGTGAATTACTTCTACAGCTAGTGATATATGTGTATTTCCAATCGTAATAGGTGTTTCCCTCTTTAGTTTTTAACTCTAGATGTTTAGCCTTATTGTAAGACAGTATATGGATTTTTTACGATTGTTATGCAATGCCATTTTTCTGCACTTCCACATAGCAATATGAAACTGCTTTGTAAAATGCAGCTTTGAAACAATTTTAACGTTAATAAGAAAACTTTTAAAATGTATGTCGGCTCATGTAAATTTGCTAACAAACATCTTGCTTTAAGTGTACAAAGAATACCTCTTTCTAATAATGTATGATTGCACCAGCATGCACTAGCACACTATATAAGAGTTATTCTGACTTAAGCGCATGAGTATGTAAATGCATGAAGTCTTTTTATATTTGATTGAATGTAGACAACACACTTTGTGTAAAGGTTCTGTTAAATACTGGGATAAAGGATGACATTGTTGCACATATTCATTCTACTTTGCTCAGCAGGTCATTAGAAATGATCAGTGCTTGAGTACATATATGTGCTGTTACCAGCAATCAATGAATTAAGCATTCTTTTTTGCAGAGATCTTAGTTTATTTCTATTTAAAGCTATATGTTTCTCCCCTATCTTCCAGCATTATATACTATTAGTATAAGGTAGTGTTGCTTTCTGATCAGAGATGGAATTTGAGGAACCAAGGGTTTGGATAACACAGGGGGGAGATTGACCATTCTGGAGGCCAGTCTTAACCTATTAAAACCTGGAACATGCTTAGATTACAGTGGGATGCTGGGATAGAGATCCAAATGAAGTGTCCTTCAAATTCTGGAAACTTGTGACCCCTTGTCTAGTTCAAATAGCACGCTGCATTATAAAAACACATCCATTACTTAAAGGGACATAATACCAATATGCTAAATCACTTGAAAGTGAGTAGCATAACTGTAAAAAGCTATTAAAATATCACCTGAACATCTCTTTGTAAAAAAGGAAGATATTTTACCTCAACATTTCTTCAGCTCACCAGAGTAAGTGCTCTGAGATTAGTTATTTGTTTAGCTACAAGTTGGGGAAAAAAAGGCAATCAGCAGTGCTTAGGTCACGCTTTGCTTTACTGTGATCTCATGAGATTTCACCTAAATCTTGCAAACTTTTCTAGCAATCTTCCTTACACTGAGTAGGGACATAACTGTCTGCTCATGCCAGATGCACGCTCCTTTTGAAGTCCTGGGACTAGCTTCCTTAATGGCGGCTTAAAATCTTTTTTTACAATGGTATGTGGCTAGGAAATGTTGAGGTAAAATATTTTCCTTTCTTACATAGAGCTGTTCAGGGGGTATTTTCTAGTTTGCTTTTTACAGCTATGCTGCATCACTTTCAAGTGTTCCAATATTTGAGTATCATGTCCCTTTAAGCAAAACTTTTATATTTTTGTGTATAAAAGGAGGAAACATAACTGAATATCAGTTTATTCTTTGTTATAAGCTAAACGTTTAAGTGCTTCCTTTAGTTTGGTAAAAGTAAAACATGTTTTTCTTAATATGCACTTCAGAAACAGTTGTGTTAAGTCTGAAAATCCTTGTAATAAATCTTTTTGAATGGCTGTATGTAGAAATTACCAAAAAAAAGTCAAATGATGTTTATCTTCTATTTTTGCACTCAAAATCATAGAGGTTAAAAAGGGTTGTGTGAAGATAAAGTGACATTAAACCTGTTTAGCTTTCATCTAAAAAATGTAGCTTGAAGCCAAACCTGTAAGTGCTGAAAATGGATTATATATCATTTTGCAACTACTGTCTGGTCCTGTCACACACATCATGTAGGAATTGTGTAGACTACATATGAATTCTATCAATTGGATTAGAAAGCCGTTCTGAATGTATGACTGCTAGTGCTACCATAGTCCGTATACGTTTTTTTTTCTTTTCTGCTCATTAAAGGGACATGAAACCCCAAATGTTTTTCATGATTCAGATATAGAATGTTAAACAACTTTCTAATTTACTTCTATTATCTAAGGAGCAGCAATGCACTACTAGTTTCTAACTGAGCACATGGGTGAGCCAATCACAACATATATATATATATGCAGCCACCAATCAACAGCTAGAACCTAGGCTCTCTGTTGCTCCTGAGCTTGCCTAGATAGACCTTTCAGCTAAGGATAACGAGAGAGAAGCAAATTAAATAATAGAAGTAAATTGGAAAGTTGTTTAAAATCGTATTCTCTATCTGAATCATGGAAGAATTTTTTTGCGTTTCATGTCCCTTTAAATGGCTAGACATTCTACCTAACAGTCACACACAATAATTTTTAATTCTAGTTTTCAGTCGCATATTTTCTAAAAATACCCTAAAGTAATGTTTGGGGGCAAAAACGTCAAAACTTCTGTTAAACTGTTTTAAAAGTAGAGAGGATAATATAAACTATTTGTAATCAAATGAATTATTAAATCGAAATGCAAAGTGTGATGCTGCAATTATTAATTTCACACTTTATTATGCCCCATACAGAAATAATCAGAGTTCTTTGAAATTGTCAAATGCTATCTGAGAAAAAAGTAAATTATGACTTCTATGCCATAAATATAAAACTAAAGTGTAAGAAAAAAATTGCTATGCTTAAAAAATAGTAATGTCTCTTAAATACATTTTTTTAATAATGATATATATGTGTGCAGCAAATGTCTGTGCAAGTAAATGGAATAGAAGGGATTCTCATTAGATGTATATAAGTTTTGTGTAGCCATAAGATAATGTGAAATGCACCTGGAACCTAAATACTGTTGCATTTTATAAGTTAATTTTTTTCCCCTGCATAAAACAAGATTATGCCTCGTCCTGTTTACGCTGGTACCCAGAAGACTACTAAGCGTGTCACAATCATGCAATTCTTTATTTCACTCCAATATCTCCTCTATATTACACAATTAAAAACTTGCTTTTGTATCAAGATTAGTATTAAATTACTATTGTAATTTCCCACATGCAACAAAAATGTAATTGCACAGATAAATAAAAAAATTAGTGGCACTAATACATCGCACTGTAAAATTACCTGCTGAAATGTATTACATTGTATACAAATAGCTTTATTCTGTCATTTGAAATATCTGATGCCTGTTAAAACCACCACCTACACTGAAAATATTACTGCTGTATTCTCTATAGAAAATATATGGAAACAAAAGGTGGGAGAGATGTGCTAAAATGTTAATTTTCAATTGCTCACTCTAAGTTTTGGTATCTGTGTATACAGAAAGATATGATAAGGTGTCTGTGTATAAAAGCATATAACAATTAGGTCTGCTCCCGCTGGATGTTTAGCCCATTTAAATGGGGTGTGGTTCCAATAAGTGGGAAATGACTATTTCATATTCAAATATAAACACAAATGATTTTTTCCATACATTTTATAGTCCGCAGCTGGTATATTAAGTCATTGGAAACACATTAAGGGGAAACAATTTTACTGTACACGGTCCCTTTACATATTTAGGTTTATGTGGACATCACACTGCCTTTTTAAAAGGGCATTGAATATTTTTTGTTGTATATCAAAGATGGTATTTTAAATATATTCCTGTGCTAAAAAACTCTTCTGTCCACCGGAAGATCTTTGCACAGATTCGCTTTTCCTGTGACTCTCAAAATCCAAATCCTCATTTTAACTAATCTTTTAAATTATTTTATTATGTTTTAAATAGTGTTTGGTCACATGCATGATAGAAAAGTGTTCAGCTTAATGTCCCTTTAAGTTCCAACAGAATACGCCCATTGGATTAAATAAAACATTGATTGTCTGGGTATTTTATTTAAATTACAGATCACAATCCCAAAACAATTACGTTTTTTTCCAAATGTTAGCAATTGTAAATATTTATTAAGGTTACTTTTCAGGGCATTGGTCCCTTCCTCAGTCTGAAGGTTGAAACAGAACGTTCATTTTTATCTTTGACAAAGTCCAGTGTGTCCAGCAGTGAGCATTCTGGCTTATAAGCACCTTAAATGCCAATATACTTTAGTTGAACACCCCCCCTCCCCAACACAGTATTTTTATCAAATAGTTGACAGGTTAGCAGTCTTCATTTATCCCCCCCTTTGATGTCTTAGGCCCCTGTTGCCATTCTCTGCTGTTTTGTTCATCTATCTATGCTTTTATTTGAACATATTCTGGGGCACTAACAATCTAAAGGAGGTATAATCCACTCTCAATGTTTATAAGGAATCGTTTAACCCCTTCTCGCTGGGCTTTAATGCTGAACGGCATGGAACGTCCTACCTTATAAGGTGTCCTGCAGCCTCCCCCTTTGACTTAATCAGGAATCGGACTTGGGGGGGTGTCTAGCCATGTAGGCAGTCCCCCCCATGTTCTGATCCTAACCTTAAAATCACACGATCATTGATGCGATCATGTAATTTAATTTTTACTGCAAGTGTTTACATTTGATCTTAGTTATGATGTTAACACTTTAGTACAGGTTCAAAGGGGTTAAAAATGCCCGATCTATGGAAACAAACTGATAATTAGCTTTACTGGACCAAAATAATTCTGCACAGATTATTTACTGAGCACCATCACACTTAAAATGTTTTCACATTTAACTAGTTAACCAGTAAGATTAGGCTTATAGATAAGGTATCGATCACTCAAAAGCTTTAACCATCCCACCTCTCCTATAGGATTTTTTTTCTCCTGTTTTTAAGACACGTTTGTGTGTAGTTACTCTAAGGCCAGGTTGAGGTTTTCTTTCTGACTTCAATAAAAAGAAGAGGTTTAAAGAATCGCATCTTTTAAATGGTGCGTTAATAGTTGTCCCTCTGTGTTATCATTTTTTTTTTGCTAGAAGAGTAATGTTAAAACTCACACACACACACACACACACATACACACATATATATGTATATATATTTTTTTTATTTTTTTTTATTAAAGCATCCATTGTCTTTCAGGTAACACAACATTGGAATCCTGTAGGTTAAGTTAATGTATGTAAAGATGTTGGGTGTGCTGAAGCGTCTATCTTTAACGAGAAGCCTTAGAAATTGAAAGCAACAATAAATAAAATAGAAAATAATTTAAATGGAGGGGTTTTCAAAAACATTCACATATCAAGGGTATTGTAGGTCAAAGATTCAAATTTATCTTAGTAGTTTGTTGATGAATTGAGTATCCTTTATTCAATTAGCTCTTTAGTGCATGAATAACAAGTTATTTATTTTTTTGTCTCCCTGGGAAAAAAAAACAAAAAACTTTGAACTAGGGTTAAGAAAATCCACATCTTTGTGAAAACCAAAGTAATAGAATTCATTTTTGGTTCATGTATGTTGCAGAAAGTAAGGGGGCAAATGTTACAATCTAAACGGCAAATCTTGAAATTTGGTTTGACAGTGTAGTTAAGATGTTTATCGTAAGTGTTAAAGGGACACTGAACCCAAATTTTTTTCTTTGGTGATTCAGATAGAGCATGCAATTTTAAGCAACTTTCTAATTTAGTCCTATTATCAATTTTTCTCCATTCCCTTGCTATCTTTATTTGAAAAAGAAGGCATCTAAGCTTTTTTTTTTTTGCTCAGTACTGTGGACAGCACTTTTTTTATTGGTGGATTAATTTATCCACCAATCAGCAAGAACATCCCAGGTTGTTCACCAAAAATGGGCCGGCATCTAAACTTACATTCTTGCATTTCAAATAAAGATACCAAGAGAATGAAACAAAATTGATAGTAGGAGTAAATTAGAACGTTACTTAAAATTGCATGATATATCTGAATCACGAAAGAAAAAATTTGGGTTCAGTGTCCCTTTAATAAAGGTTAAAGCTTATATTCTTTTGTGAACAAAAATACCAAAAGCGATGAAGATGCAATAGTCCGCTTTCAGGCGGTATAGGTGTCACAAGAAATAAATGCTTGGTATGGAACATAGACGAATAGAAATACCGCCTACCCTCTATCATTCCCAGGTTGCCATAGATGTCACTGGAATATAGGTCGGTTTTTAAAATTGCTATTTGTTATATGAATAAGAAGCTCACTCTTCTCACACTTTTTGAGTTGAAATTGTGGCAACCATAAAGGTTTTTTTTTTTTTCTAGTTCAAATAGGTCAAATTTCATTTTTTATTTTACAATGGTTGCAAGAAAAAAAAGAAGTAGATATTAGTGACTTTCTCTCATTCTTTCTCTCTCAATAATACAACTTTTTCTTTGCATTTTATCCTCTTTTTTTTTTTTATTTTCTTTTAGGTTAAGTTTTTTGTTTTGTTTTTTTATCCAGTTCTTGTAGTTTGAAATTTATTTTATTTAACTGGTTAATTTGTTTAGCATAACTTGGTCATTTATGAAACTTGATTTACTCAATCAGAAATAAATATGAAAATATATTACAAGGTTTATAATACCGCAATCTTCCGCTTTAATGTTTTAAAAGCTGAATGTAAACATTTTATTTATCTGTTTTAAGGAAGTCTAAGACCTATATAGAATATGAAATGGTATGAAAACTATTAATAGCAAGTCCAATGTAACCTTTTAAAAAAGCCTTATGAAGACCCATTGCAGAGTTCTCTTCTGGCAATAAAGATATTGCAGAGCAGCAATACCATCTGTTTATAGCTACCTGTTTTTTTTGTTTGTTTGTTATGGGAATTGACAACTTTTTAGCTGATGTATTTGTTTATTCAAACCAATCAACTTGCATTTTACTATTTGCATTAGGTTTGTTCAAATACTATTTTTTAGCCGAATTCCTTTTTAACAGGTCTTTATAATATTTTGAAGCAGACTATGCACATTCTTCAGTTTTGTTTTTTTAACTTGCACATAAAGTTACCATTCTGCCAAAGATATAATGCATGTAGAACTCTTATTAGATTTGATTTGTTGTGCAGAGATTTGATGCATCTCTATAATGGTCATTCACAGTTTGTCAATTGTAAATATATTCTGTTGGCCTGTGGAATGGTTTATTTTAACCTTGCATGTAATTGGCCGAAAAAAACCCCAACCCTTTCACTGTTTGTTCAGATGCGCTTGATTAGTCTGCATTTGCAGCAATTTCCTGAACCAATTAGTTTAAAAACAACTCATTCATTTTAAGAGCAATAAAGATCTAATAGATTTTATTTAAAATGCTTCTAACTGGAGTTAGTCTGAAAGTCACTCTTAGCTAAATCTTTTTAATGTATTATCTAACAGAGCTACCCACTATATGGTATCATATATATCATATATTGTATATAGGGAAATGGATTTAAACACACTTTAGATGTTTAAATCTTTTTTTTTCTTCTTTTTGATTTAAATCGTTCATGGGAAGCAAATTGTCTAATTTTACAACAAAGTAATTACTAAAAAAAAATCATTATTGCTACTTTTAAAACCTTAAATGTTTTACAACTCTTCCTCCCCTTTATTTCCAGTTCCCAAGTCTTTACGGTCTCTTCCTTTCTTCAGTGTCCACTTCTGACTTACCCATGAACTTTGTCTCTGTTTCCTACCGTCCCCTCCTGATTATTTGTTTTACACTTTCATTCTCTAACGCTGTTATACCTTTCGTTCAGTTTTTTTCCTGCTTTGTAGTCTCCCCTTTTCTTGTTATAGAATAAGTGCTTATCTACATATTATCTTAGAATAGTCCAATACAACCCTGCAGACCTTTGTTTATCCTGGTAACAATGCCTTGATAGGAAATCACTTTTTGCCTGTACTTTCTAGCAGGAACCTGGCCATGTGAGTAGTATTCACAATGTTTAAATGTTTTCTTGAGTAATCTTGAAAATTGGTAGGAAATACATAAGTGCAGGTGGTGTACGCATTTGTGTTTTTTTGTTTTGTTTTTTTAAGATTTTAAGTTTGTTTTTAAGTTTTTTAGGATATTTTAACATTACACAATCTATGTTAAGTCTAATCAACTTGTGCCTGTTACACACATTGCCTGACCGCTTACATTGTTGGTGTATATACTATTAAAAGGATATAAAGTCAAATCTGAGCATGCTCTTTGATGACCACTATCATTTAACAGTTTGCATTGGAAATAAAATGCACCATTTAATATAGTGATACATTTTAAGAGAAGTATTTTTGCAAACTCTTTTGTAATGCTCTGCGCATTTCAGATTTGACTATTCTGTTCTTTAAATTCACAACGCATATGTAGTTGATAATCTTTCCTTTAAAACCATGTGTGTACCTATAAGTTATATCAACATAATCACGTATGTGCAATCATAAGCACCTCTGGCCTTTACAAATTTATATTTTCAACCTACAGCATGATAGAGATTATTAAAAAATATCCTATTTTAGAACTATTAGATAAATTCAGTTTTATGAAGAGTTGAATATTTTGGTAATCTATGGAACCATGCGATTCAGATGTATGAAGTCTATATAAATCTATATATATATAATGGTAATGTTTCTGATGTAACATGGACACTGAACTCTGGTAGCAGAGTGACCTGCTTACTTTATATGCCTCCTATAAATGGAATCCTGCACATAGGCATCTCATTATGAAAAAATATTTAGTTCCATTGTGAACTGGCCATATGACAACTACTTTTTTTATCAACTTATTAAGTTGAGCACTATTGTAGCTCTTGCTGAGTTTAGCAATGTTTATAAGTGTGTGTTAAACACATAAAAATGTTTGTTTTTAAGAGGAAAAAGGGATCATGAGTGATGTCACATGAATGTTTATTGAATGATTTCATAGTGTTGTGTTTCTTTGATTTGTAACACATTGTTAAAGCTTTTTGTTTCCTGTTTTGAGGTATGATTTATTTGCATGACAATTTAGGTTGTTCTTTTTAAACTTTGTTTCATTCTGTTCTATATGTTCTGGTTTCATTAATAAATCAAAGAATTGATTTAAAACTTCTTTCCATATACAGTGTATTTCAATAAATTGTTCAACAGTTCAATCTTAATAAACATTTCAGTAACAGATTATAAATGGCTACTGTGTTTTCTTTATTAGAGAAACTATCGGCTTCTCTAAAAGGGTTGAATCCATTTGTGGTATTTTTCACAGAGAATTTATTGTGGGGGTTCTTATTCTGGGATATCCATACCCCCGAGGTACCAAATTATGGAGGTAAAGGGATTGGCTCTCTAAATTTTAAAAAATAAATAAAAATGTAGTTAGATTAAATTAACGTTCACCTTGATCTTAGCTTGGTGATGAGGGCAATGAATGTTTTGTTTCTCTTCACAACTATCTATCTCTGTGAAAGAAGATTCTCTGCTTTCTTGAATGTGAAATAAAAATTGAACAATTGACTGTCAGAGGACATGTAACATTGTCAACAACTGCACCTTGATTCTATGTTTTTATTGCACACAAAAAACGGCAAAAATAAAATCTTGCTCGTTTTTATATCAGCTTTGTGTATTTTTATTTTGTAAATAAGTGTGATGAAATCCTTATGGTTTTCTGTCAGCTGTGCTGTTCCTAGCTATACACATGTTACTTAAAACCAACCTATTGACCTCTAATGACATCATGCTAGTACTTAATAGGGCTGGTGATGATGGCAAAGGGGTTATAGGAACATAATGGGGCAATCCATTTGGGGTCTGTACAAATGTTAAGAACCCCTTATCTATTGTGTTTTGGCTCCCAATTTTCTTTACAAATATTTCCTTCTCTTTATCTTTAACTTCTGTTGTCCTATGACTTTTGCCCATCTTCCTCCTTACCAATCAACAAGAGTTTTATTATGCCCTAACACGTTGAACAACTTTACTTCCCTGTCAAGTCTGGTGGATAAATCTGCATCTAAAAGTAAAGTTGTTATACAATTTCTAATGACTAAATATGAGTGTTTTTATTACACATTTTTTACTCTCTGCTCTGTCCGTTGTCTTCTGATCCATCCATTTTGCTCTATCACACTGTAGGTTGAAAAACATAATTTATGTAAGAACTTACCTGATAAATTAATTTCTTTCATATTGGCAAGAGACCATGAGCTAGTGACATATGGGATATACAATCCTACCTGGAGGGGGCAAAGTTTCCCAAGCCTCAAAATGCCTATAAATACACCCCTCACCACACCCACAATTCAGTTTAACGAATAGCCAAGCAGTGGGGTGATAAAGAAAGGAGTAGAAAGCATCAACAAAGGAAATTTGGAAATAATTGTGCTTTATACAAAAAATCATAACCACCATAAAAAGGGTGGGCCTCATGGACTCTTGCAAATATGAAAGAAATGAATTTATCAGGTAAGTTCTTACATAAATTATGTTTTCTTTCATGTAATTGGCAAGAGTCCATGAGCTAGTGACATATGGGATATCAATACCCAAGATGTGGAGTCTTCCACTCAAGAGTCACTAGAGAGGGATGGAATAAAAATAAAAACAGCCATATTCCGCTGAAAAAATTAATCCACAACCCAAAACAAAAATAAGTTTATTTAATTTTTGAAAGAAAAAAACTTAAATCAAAAGCAGAAGAATCAAACTGAAACAGCTGCCTGAAGAACTTTTCTACCAAAAACTGCTTCCGAAGAAGCAAATACATCAAAACGATAGAATTTAGAAAATGTATGCAAAGAGGACCAAGTCGCCACTTTGCAAATCTGATCAACTGAAGCTTCATTCTTAAAAGCCCACAAAGTGGAAACCGATCTAGTAGAATGAGCTGTAATTCTCTGAGGCGGGGCCTGACCCGACTCCAAATAAGCTTGATGAATTAAAAGTTTTAACCAAGAAGCCAAGGAACTAGCAGAAGCCTTCTGACCTTTTCTAGGACCAGAAAATAAAACAAATAGACTGGAAGTCTTCCTGAAATCTTTAGTAGCTTCCACATAATATTTCAAAGCTCTTACCACATCCAAAGAATGTAAGGATCTCTCCAAAGAATTCTTAGGATTAGGACATAAGGAAGGAACGACAATTTCTCTACCAATGTTGTTAGAATTCACAACCTTAGGTAAAAATTGAAAGGAAGTCCGCAAAACTGCCTTATCCTGATGAAAAATCAGAAAAGGAGACTCACAAGAAAGAGCAGATAGCTCAGAAACTCTTCTAGCAGAAGAGATAGCCAAAAGAAACAACACTTTCCAAGTGTTAATGTCCAAAGAATTCATAGGCTCAAATCGAGGAGCCTGTAACGCCTTCAGAACCAAATTAAGACTCCAAGGAGGAGAAATTGATTTAATGACTGGCGTAATACAAACTAAAGCCTGTACAAAACAGTGAATATCAGGAAGTATAGCAATCTTTCTGTGAAATAAAACAGAAAGAGCGGAGATTTGTACTTTCAAGGAACTTGTACACAAACCCTTATCCGAACCATCCTGAAGGAACTGTAAAATTCTAGGAATTCTAAAAGAATGCCAGGAGAATTTATGAGAAGAACACCATGAAATGTAAGTCTTCCAAACTCTATAATAAATCTTTATACAGACAGATTTACGAGCTTGTAACATAGTATTAATCACTGAGTCAGAGAAACCTCTATCACTTAGAACTAAGCGTTCAATTTCCACACCTTCAAATTTAATGATTTGAGATCCTGATGGAAAAACGGACCTTGAGATAGTAGGTCCGGCCGTAATGGAAGTGGCCAAGGTGGGCAACTGGACATCCGCACCAGATCCGCATACCAAAACCTGTGTGGCCATGCTGGAGCCACCAGCAGCACAAAAGACTGTTCCATGATGATTTTGGAGATCACTCTTGGAAGGAGAACTAGAGGCGGGAAGATGTAAGCAGGATGATAACACCAAGGAAGTGTTGGTGCATCCACTGCTTCCGCCTGAACATCCCTGGACCTGGACAGGTATCTGGGAAGTTTCTTGTTTAGATGAGAGGCCATGAGATCTATCTCTGGAAGACCCCACATCTGAACAATGTGAGAAAACACATCTGGATGGAGAGACAACTCCCCTGGATGTAAAGTCTGGCGGCTGAGATAATCCGCCTCCCAATTGTCTACACCTGGGATATGCACCGCAGATATTAGACAGGAGCTGGATTCCGCCAAAGCAAATATTCGAGATACTTTTCATAGCTTGGGGACTGTGAGTCCCACCCTGATGATTGACATAAGCCACAGTTGTGATATTGTCTGTCTGAAAACAAATGAATGGTTCTCTCTTTAGCAGAGGCCAAAACTGAAGAGCCCTGAGAATTGCACGGAGTTCTAAAATATTT
Organism: Bombina bombina; assembly: GCF_027579735.1. NCBI lineage: Eukaryota > Metazoa > Chordata > Amphibia > Anura > Bombinatoridae > Bombina > Bombina bombina. The sequence continues at coordinate 1,108,067,630 of NC_069503.1, forward strand.
ATTGGTAATCTTGCCTCTTGATATTTCCAAACCCCTTGTGCTGTCAGAGATCCCCAAACAGCTCCCCAACCTGAAAGACTCGCATCTGTTGAAATCACAGTCAAGATTGGCCGAACAAAATAGGCCCCTTGAACCAAACGATGGTGATCTATCTACCATGTCAGAGTGTTGTACATTGGGATTCAAGGATATTAATTGTGATATCTTTGTATAATCCCTGCACCATTGATTCAGCATGCAAAGCTTTAGAGGTCTCATGTGAAAACGAGCAAAGGGGATCGCGTCCGATGCTGCAGTCATGAGAGCTAAAACTTCCATGCACATAGCCACTGAAGGGAATGATTGAGACTGAAGGTGCCGGCATGCTGCGACCAATTTTAAACGTCTCTTGTCTGTTAGAGACAGAGTCATGGACACTGAATCTATCTGGAAACCTAAAAAGATGACCCTTGTCTGAGGAATCAAGAAACTTTTTGGTAAATTGATCCTCCAAGCATGTTTCCGAAGAAACAACACTAGTTGATTCGTGTGAGATTCTGCAGTATGTAAAGACTGAGCTAGTACCAAGATATCGTCCAAATAAGGAAACACCGCAATACCCTGTTCTCTGATTACAGATAGTAGGGCACCCAGAACCTTTGAAAAGATTCTTGGAGCTGTTGCTAGGCCAAATGGAAGAGCAGCAAATTGGTAATGCTTGTCTAGAAAAGAGAATCTCAGAAACTGATAGTGTTCTGGATGAATCGGAATATGAAGGTATGCATCCTGCAAGTCTATTGTGGACATATAATGTCCTTTCTGAACAAAAGGCAGAATAGTCCTTATAGTCACCATCTTGAAAGTTGGTACTCTTACATAACGATTCAAAATTTTCAGATCCAGAACTGGTCTGAACAAATTTTCTTTCTTTGGTACAATGAATAGGTTTGAATAAAACCCCAAACCTTGTTCCTGAGGAGGAACTGGCATGATTACCCCTGAAGACTCCAGGTCTGAAACACACTTCAGAAAAGCCTGAGCTTTTACTGGATTCACAGGGATGCGTGAGAGACAAAATCTTCTCACAGGAGGTCTTACTTTGAATCCTATTCGATACCCTTGAGAGACAATGCTCTGAATCCAATGATTTTAGACAGATTTTATCCAAAAATCCTTGAAAAACCTTAATCTGCCCCCTACCAGCTGAGCTGGAATGAGGGCCGCACCTTCATGCGGACTTAGGGGCAGACTTTGGTTTCCTAAATGGCTTGGATTTATTCCAATTTGAGGAAGGCTTCCAACTGGAAGCAGATTCCTTGGGAGGAGGATTGAGTTTTTGTTCCTTCTTTTGAAGAAAGTAACGAAAACGGTTAGAAGCCTTAGATTTACCCTTAGGTTTTTTTATCCTGAGGCAAAAAAACTAATTTTCCTCCAGTGATAGTTGAAATAATAGAATCCAACTGAGAACCAAATAAATTATTACCTTGGAAAGAGAGAGTAATCTAGATTTAGATGTCATATCAGCATTCCAAGATTTAAGCCACAAAGCTCTTCTAGCTAATACAGCTAAAGACATGGATCTAACATCAATTTTGATAATATCAAAAATGGGATCACAAATAAAATTAATAGCATGTTGCAGTAAGCGAGTAATGCTAGATATGTCAGGATCCAATTCTCGTTGCGCTAAATTCTCCAACCAAAATGTTGAGGCAGCCGCAACATCAGCCAAAGAAATAGCAGGTCTGAGAAGATGACCTGAATATAAATAGGCCTTCCTTAGATAGGATTCAAGCTTCCTATCTAAAGGATCCTTAAAGGAAGTACTATCTTCCATAGGAATAGTGGTAGGTTTAGCAAGAGTAGAAATAGCCCCATAAACTTTGGGGATTTTTCCCCAAAACTCTATAGATTTTGCTGGTAAAGGATACAATTTTTTAAACCTTGAAGAAGGAATAAAAGAAGTACCTGGCTTATTCCATTCCCTAGAAATCATATCAGAAATAGCCTCAGGAATAGGAAAAACCCCTGGGGAAACCACAGGAGGTTTAAAAACAGCATTTAAACGTTTATTAGACTGAACGTCAATAGGACTGGTTACCTCAATATCCAAAGTAATTAACACTTCTTTCAATAAAGAACGCATATACTCTATTTTAAATAAATAAGTAGATTTGTCAGTGTCAATGTCTGAGGAAGGATCTTCTGAATCAGATAGATCCTCATCAGAAGAGGATAAATTATTATGTTGCTGGTCATTTGAAATTTCATCAGCTAAATGAGAAGTTTTAAAAGACCTTTTACGTTTATTAGAAGGTGGAAATGCAGACAAAGCCTTCAGAATAGAATCCGAAACAAATTCTTTAAAATTTACAGGTATATCATGTACATTAGAAGTTGAAGGAACTGCAACTGGCAATATACTATTACTGATGGAAACACTATCTGCATGCAAAAGTTTATCATGACAACTATTACAAATGACATTCGGTGGAATAATTTCTACAATTTTACAACAAATGCACTTAGCTTTGGTAGAACCGATGTCAGGCAGCAATGTTCCAGCAGAAACTTCTGAGACAGGATCAGATTGGGACATCTTGCTCAATGTAAGAGAAAAGACAACATATAAAGCAAAATTATCTATTTCCTTATATGACAGTTTCAGGAATGGGAAAAAATGCAAAAGCATAGGCCTCTGATAGAGAATAAAGCAAGAGGCAAACATCAATGGGGTATTGAAATAATGAGAGAAAAAAAATAACCGGAAATTACACACTCGCGTCACAAATGACGCCACCGTGTGAAAGGTCTCGGTGTCATGTATGATGCCGGAAATGACGAAGTTGCGTCATAAACGTCTTTTTCCGCGCCCAAAAAATTTTCGCGCCAAGAATGACGCAAAAAAGTTTTGCATTTGACGCACCCCCGCGCCTAATACCCGCAATAGCAAGAAGTAGTCAATTGAAAAAAAGACTAAAACCCCAGGTAAGAAATAAATGTCTTAAAATGTTTAAATTCCCCAAATATGAAACTGACAGTCTGCTGAAGGAAATACATGAACCTGACTCATGGCAAATATAAGTACAATACATATATTTAGAACTTTATATAAATGCATAAAGTGCCAAACCATAGCTGAGGTGTCTTAAGTAATAAAAAAACATACTTACCAAAAGACACCCATCCACATATAGCAGATAGCCAAACCAGTACTAAAAACACAATTTATGCTTACCTGATAAATTTATTTCTCTTGTGGTGTATCCAGTCCACGGATCATCCATTACTTGTGGGATATTGTCATTCCCAACAGGAAGTTGCAAGAGGACACCCGCAGCAGAGCTGTTATATAGCTCCTCCCCTAACTGCCATATCCAGTCATTCGACCAAAAACACGCAGAGAAAGGAGGAACCATAGGGTTCAGTGGTGACTGTAGTTTAAATGAAAAAATTACCTGCCTTAAAATGACAGGGCGGGCCGTGGACTGGATACACCACAAGAGAAATAAATTTATCAGGTAAGCATAAATTGTGTTTTCTCTTGTAAGGTGTATTCAGTCCACGGATCATCCATTACTTGTGGGATACCAATACCAAAGCTAAAGTACACGGATGAAGGGAGGGACAAGGCAGGTACTTAAACGGAAGGTACCACTGCCTGTAAAACCTTTCTCCCAAAAATAGCCTCCGAAGAAGCAAAAGTATCAAATTTGTAGAATTTTGAAAAAGTATGAAGCGAAGACCAAGTCGCCGCCTTGCAAATCTGTTCAACAGAAGACTCATTTTTAAAGGCCCAAGTGGAAGCCACAGCTCTAGTAGAATGAGCTGTAATCCTTTCAGGAGGCTGCTGGCCAGCAGTCTCATAGGCTAAGCGGATTATGCTTCTTAGCCAAAAAGAAAGAGAGGTTGCCAAAGCCTTTTGACGACCTCTCTGTCCAGAGTAGACAACAAACAAAGCAGATGTTTGACAAAAATCTTTAGTAGCTTGTAAGTAAAACTTTAAAGCACGAACCACGTCCAGATTGTGTAATAGACGTTCCTTCTTTGAAGAAGGATTAGGACACAAAGATGGAACAACAATCTCTTGATTGATATTCTTGTTAGATACCACCTTAGGTAAAAACCCAGGTTTGGTACGCAGGACTACCTTATCCGTATGGAAGATCAGATAAGGAGAATCACATTGTAAAGCAGATAACTCGGAGACTCTACGAGCCGAGGAAATAGCTACCAAAAACAGAACTTTCCAAGATAAAAGTTTGATATCTATGGAATGAAGAGGTTCAAACAGAACTCCTTGAAGAACCTTAAGAACCAAATTTAAGCTCCATGGGGGAGCAACAGGTTTAAACACAGGCTTGATTCTAACCAAAGCCTGACAAAATGCCTGAACATCTGGAACATCTGCCAAACGCTTGTGCAAAAGAATAGGCAGAGCAGAAATCTGTCCTTTTAAGGAACTAGCTGACAATCCTTTTTCCAAACCATCTTGGAGAAAAGATAATATCCTGGGAATCCTAACCCTTGGATTCACACCAATAAAGATATGTACGCCATATTTTATGGTAAATTTTCCTTTTGACAGGCTTTCGTGCCTGTATTAAGGTATCAATGACTGACTCGGAGAAGCCACGCTTTGATAAAATCAAGCGTTCAATCTCCAGGCAGTCAGTCTTCCATGGTGGAAAGGATGACATGTCCACCAGATCTGCATACCAGGTCCTGCGTGGCCACGCAGGCGCTATCAAAATCACAGATGCTCTCTCCTGCTTGACCTTAGCAATCAGTCGAGGGAGCAGAGGAAACGGTGGAAACACATAAGCCAGGTTGAAAGACCAGGGCGCTGCTAGAGCATCTATTAGTGTCGCCTTGGGATCCCTGGACCTGGATCCGTAACAAGGAAACTTGGCGTTCTAACGAGACGCCATGAGATCCAGTTCTGGTTTGCCCCAACGATGAATCAATTGTGTAAACAACTCCGGATGGAGTTCCCACTCTCCCGGATGAAAAGTCTGACGACTTAAAAAATCCGCCTCCCAGTTCTCTACACCTGGGATATGGATAGCTGATAGTTGGCAAGAGTGAGTCTCTGCCCAGCGAATTATCTTTGAGACTTCTAACATCGCTAGGGAACTTCTTGTTCCCCCTTGATGGTTGATGTAAGCCACAGTCGTGATGTTTTCCGAATGAAATCTGATGTACCTCAGAGTTGCTAACTGAGGCCAAGCCTGAAGAGCATTGAATATCGCTCTTCAAGAATATTTATTGGAAGGAGTGTCTCCTCCTGAGTCCACGATCCCTGAGCCTTCAGGGAGTTCCAGACTGCACCCCAACCTAGAAGGCTGGCATCTGTTGTTACAATTGTCCAATCTGGCCTGCGAAAGGTCATACCTTTGGACAGATGGACCCGAGATAGCCACCAGAGAAGAGAATCCCTGGTCTCTTGATCCAGATTTAGTAGAGGGGACAAATCTGTGTAATCCCCGTTCCACTGACTGAGCATGCATAGTTGCAGCGGTCTAAGATGTAGGCGTGCAAACGGCACTATGTCCATTGCCGCTACCATTAAGCCGATTACTTCCATGCACTGAGCCACCGAAGGGCACGGAATGGAATGAAGAATACGGCAGGAATTTAGAAGCTTTGATAACCTGGACTCCATCAGGTAAATTTTCATTTCTACAGAATCTATCAGAGTCCCTAGGAAGGAAACTCTTGTGAGTGGGGATAGAGAACTCTTTTCCTCGTTCACTTTCCACCCATGCGATCTCAGAAATGCCAGTACTACGTCCATATGAGACTTGGCAATTTGGAAGTTTGACGCATGTATCAGGATGTCGTCTAAATAAGGGGCCACTGCTATGCCCCGCGGCCTTAGGACCGCCAGAAGCGACCCTAGAACCTTCGTAAAGATTCTTGGGGCTGTAGCTAATCCAAAGGGAAGAGCTACAAACTGGTAATGCCTGTCTAGAAAGGCAAACCTGAGAAACCGATTATGATCTTTGTTATCGGAATGTGAAGATAAGCATCCTTTAAATCCACTGTAGTCATACATTGACCCTCCTGGATCATAGGTAGGATGGTACAAATAGTTTCCATCTTGAATGATGGAACTCTGAGGAATTTGTTTAAGATCTTTAGATCCAAAATTGGTCTGAAGGTTCCCTCTTTTTTGGGAACCACAAACAGATTTGAGTAAAAACCCTGTCCCTGTTCCTCCTTTGGAACTGGATGGATCACTCCCATAACTAGGAGGTCTAGTACACAGTGTAAGAATGCCTCTCTCTTTATCTGGTTTGCAGATAATTGTGAAAGGTGAAATCTCCCTTTTGGGGGGAAAGCTTTGAAGTCCAGAAGATCCTGTACATCTCTTGCCCAAGCCTGGGCGAAGAGCGAAAGTCTGCCCCCTACTAGAACCATTACCGGATAGGGGGCCGTTCCTTCATGCTGTCTTAGAGGCAGCAGCAGGCTTTTTGGCCTGCTTACCTTTGTCCCAGGTCTGGTTTGGTCTCCAGACCGTCTTGGACTGAGCAAAAGTTCCCTCTTGTTTGCATTAGAGGAAGTTGATGCCGCACTTGCCTTGAAGTTTCGAAAGGCACGAAAATTAGACTGTTTGGCCCTTGATTTGGACCTGTCCTGAGGAAGGGCATGACCTTTTCCTCCAGTGATATCAGCAATAATCTCCTTCAAACCAGACCCGAATAGGGTCTGCCCCTTGAAGGGAATGTTAAACAGATTTTGAAGTCACGTCAGCTGACCATGATTTAAGCCATAGCGCCCTGCGCGCCTGTATAGCAAAACCAGAATTCTTAGCCGTTAGTTTAGTCAAATGAACAATGGCATCAGAAAACAAAGGAATTGGCTAGCTTAAGTGCTCTAAGCTTGCCAAGTATGTCATCCAATGGAGTCGCTACCTGTAAAGCCTCTTCCAGAGACTCAAACCAGAACGCCGCAGCAGCAGTGACAGGAGCAATGCATGCAAGGGGCTGTAGGATAAAACCTTATTGAATAAACATTTTCTTAAGGTAACCTTCTAATTTTTTATCCATTGGATCTAAAAAAGCACAACTGTCCTCGACAGGGATAGTAGTACGCTTTGCTAAAGTAGAAACTGCTCCCTCCACCTTAGGAACTGTCTGTCATAAGTCCCGTGTGGTGGCGTCTATTGGAAACATTTTTCAAAAAATAGCAGGGGAAGAGAACGTCACACCTAGTCTATCCCATTCCTTATTAATAATTTCTGTAAACCTTTTAGGTATTGGAAAAACATCAGTGCACACCGGCACTGCATAGTATTTATCCAGTCTACACAATTTCTCTGGCACTGCAATTGTATCACAGTCATTCAGAGCAGCTAAAACCTCCCTGAGAAACACGCGGAGGTGTTCAAGCTTAAATTTAAATGTAGAAATATCAGAATCAGGTTGCATCATCTTTCCTGAGTCAGAAACATCACCCACAGACTGAAGCTCTCCTTCCTCAGCTTCTGCATAATGTGAGGCAGTATCAGACATGGTTCTTAAAGCGTCAGTATGCTCTGCATTTCGTCTAACCCCAGAGCTATCTCGCTTACCTCTAAATTCAGGAAGTCTGGTTAATACCGCTGACAGTGTATTATCCATGACTGCCGCCATGTCTTGTAAAGTAATCGCTATGGGCGCCCTAGATGTACTTGGCGCCATTTGAGCGTGAGTCCCTTGAGCGGGAGTCAAAGGATCTGACACGTCGGGAGAGTTAGTCGGCATAACTTCCCCCTCGTCAGATTCCTCTGGTAATAAATTTTTTAAAGACAGAATATGATCTTTATTGCTTAAAGTGAAATCAGTACATTTGGTACACATTCTAAGAGGGGGTTCCACCATGGCTTTTAAACATAATGAACAAGGAGTTTCCTCTATGTCAGACATGTTTGTACAGACTAGCAATGAGACTAGTAAGCTTGGAAAACACTTTAAATCAAGTTAACAAGCAAATATAAAAAACAGTACTGTGCCTTTAAGAGAAACAAATTTTGTCAAAATTTGAAAAACAGTGAAAAAAGGCAGTAAATCAAACAAAATTTTTACAGTGTATGTAATAAGTTAACAGAGCATTGCACCCACTTGCAAATGGATGATTAACCCCTTAATTAAAAAAAACGGATTAAAAAAACGATATAGACATTTTTTTAACAGACACAACAAACTGCCACAGCCTGCTGTGGCCCTACCTTCCCCAATAAACGACTTTGGAAAGCCTTTGAGCCCTTTAGAGATGTCCTATAGCATACAGGGGACTCCTGAGGGAAGCTGGATGTCACAGTTTGTAATTTTAACTGCAAGAACTGTAACTTTTATACTACAACAGTGGAAAGCCTCAGGAAACTGTTTCTAGGCAAAATTTAAGCCAGCCATGTGGAAAAAACTAGGCCCCAATAAAGTTTTATCACCAAAGCATATATAAAAACGATTAAACATGCCAGCAAACGTTTTATATTGCAATTTTATAAGGGTATTACCCCTGAGAGTAAGCATGATACCAGTCGCTATTAAATCACTGTATTCAGGCTTAACTTACATTAATCCGGTATCAGCAGCATTTTCTAGCATTTTCCATTTCTAGAAAAAATTGTAACTGCACATACCTCATAGCAGAGTAACCTGCACGCCATTCTCCCGCTGAAGTTACCTCTCTCCTCAGACATACAACCTGCTAAGATCATAGAAAACTCAGGCAGATTCTTCTTCTATTTACTGCCTGGCATAAAATAGTACAACTCCGGTACCATTTAAAATCACCTGAGGTTTCTGAGACTGACAAAAGGGAGGTTATGCCAACTAGCTCTCCCCACCTGTCAGAACCTATAACTCCCGCTCAAGGGACGCCAAGTACATTTAGCGCGTCCAATGCGTTTACTTTACAAGACATGGCGGCAGTTATGAATCATACCCTCACAGAGGTATTGTCCAAACTGCCAGGGTTACAAGGAAAGCGAGACAGCTCTGGGGCTAGAACAAATTCAGAGCTCTCTGACGCTTAAGTAGCTATGTCTGATATACCCTCACAATGTGCAGAAGTTGAAGCAGGAGAGCTTCTATCTGTGGGTGACTTCTCTGATTCAGGGAAGGCGTTACTTCAGTCTGACTCTGAAATGACAGCATTTAAATTTAAGCTTGAACACCTCCGCGTGTTGCTCAGGGAGGTTTTAGCGACTCTGGATGACTGTGACATCATTGTAGTCCCAGAGAAATTGTGCAAAATGGACAACTAATTTGCAGTGCCTGTTTACACTGATGTTTTTCCAATCCCTAAAAGGTTTTCAGAAATTATTACTAAGCAATGGGATAGACCAGGTGTGCCGTTCTCCCCCCCCCCCCTCCTGCTCTTAAGAAAATGTTTCCTATAGATGCCGCTACACGGAACTTGTGGCAGACGGTCCCTAAGGTGGAGGCAGCAGTCTCTACCCTAGCTAAGCATACAACTATTCCTGTCGAGGACAGTTGTGCTTTCCTAGATCATATGGATAAGAAATTAGAGGGTTTCCTTAAGAAAATCTTTATACAACAAGGTTTTATTCTCCAGCCTCTTGCATGCATTGCCCCAGTCACTGCTGCAGCGGCTTTCTGGTTCGAGTTTCTGGAGGAGGCTTTACAGGTAGAGACCCCGGTGGATGATATCCTTGACAGGCTTAAAGCTCTTAAGTTAGCCAATTCATTTATTTCTGACGCCGTTTTTCATTTAGCCAAGCTAACGGCTAAAAATTAAGGTTTTGCCATTCAGGCACGTAGGGCGCTATGGCTTAAATCCTGGTCAGCTGATGTCACTTCAAAGTCTAAACTTCTCAATATCCCCTTCAAAGGGCAGACCCTATTTGGGCCTGGACTGAAGGAGATCATTTCTGATATTAATGGAGGAAAAGGCCACGCCCTTCCCCAGGATAGGTCCAACAAGTTAAGGACCAAACAGACTAATTTTCGTTCCTTTCGAAACTTCAAGGGTGGCGCAGCTTCATCTTCCTCTTCTACTAAACAAGTGGGAAATCTTGCCCAGTCCAAGCCAGTCTGGAGACCTAACCAGGCTTGGAACAAGGGGAAACAGGCCAAAAAGCCTGCTGCTGCCTCTAAGACAGCATGAAGGAGTAGCCCCCGATCCGGGACGGGATCTAGTGGGCGGCAGACTTTCTCTCTTTGCCCAGGCTTGGGCAAGAGACGTACAGGATCCCTGGGCTCTGGAGATTGTTTCGCAGGGATATCTTCTGGATTTCAAAGCTTCATCTCCAAAGGGGAGATTTCATCTCTCACAATTATCTGCAAACCAGATAAAGAGAGAGGCATTCTTACATTGCGTTCAAGACCTTCTAGTTATGGGAGTGATCCACCCAGTTCCAAAGGAGGAACAGGGACAGGGCTTCTATTCAAATCTGTTTATAGTTCCCAAGAAAGATGGAACTTTCAGACCAATCTTGGATCTCAAGATCCTAAACAAATTTCTCAGGGTCCCATCCTTCAAGATGGAGACTATTCGAACCATCCTACCTATGATCCAGGAGGGTCAATATATGACTACCGTGGATTTAAAGGATGCTTATCTACATATTCCGATACACAGGGATCATCATCAGTTTCTCAGGTTCGCCTTCCTAGACAGGCATTACCAGTTTGTGGCTCTTCCCTTCGGGTTAGCCACGGCACCAAGAATCTTTACGAAGGTTCTAAGGTCTCTTCTGGCGGTTCTAAGACCGCGGGGTATAGCAGTAGCCCCTTACCTAGACGACATCCTGATACAGGCATCAACTTTTCAAATCGCCAGGTCCCATACGGACATTGTTCTGTCATTCCTAAGGTCTCACGGGTGGAATGTGAACGAAGGAAAGAGTTCTCTCTCACCTCTCACAAGAGTTTCCTTCCTAGGAACTCTGATAGATTCAGTAGAAATGAAGATTTATCTGACAGAGGTCAGGTTGTCAAAACTTCTAACTTCCTGCCGTGCTCTTTATTCCATTTCTCGTCCGTCAGTGGCTCAGTGTATGGAGGTAATTGGATTAATAGTAGCAGCAATGGACATAGTTCCGTTTGCCCGCCTACATCTCAGACCACTGCAACTTTGCATGCTCAATCAGTGGAATGGGGATTACACAGATTTGTCCCCTCTACTAAATCTGGATCAAGAGACCAGGGATTCTCTTCTCTGGTGGCTATCTCGGGTCCATCTGTCCAAGGGAATGTGTTTCCGCAGGCCTGAATGGACTATAGTAACGACAGATGCCAGCCTTCTGGGCTGGGGTGCAGTCTGGAACTCCCTGAAGGCTCAGGGTTCGTGGACTCAGGAGGAGGCCCTCCTTCCGATAAACATTCTGGAACTAAGAGCGATATTCAATGCTCTTCAGGCTTGGCCTCAGCTAGCTGCGGTCAGGTTCATCAGCTTTCAGTCGGACAACATCACGACTGTAGCCTATATCAACCATCAGGGGGGAACAAGGAGCCCCCTGGCAATGTTGGAGGTTTCAAAGATAATTGTATGGGCATAGGTTCACTCTTGCCATCTCTCAGCTATCCATATCCCAGGAGTAGAGAACTGGGAGGCGGATTTTCTAAGTCAGCAGACTTTTCATCCGGGGGAGTGGGAGCTCCATCCGGAGGTATTTGCCCAGTTGATCCAACTTTGGGGCAAACCAGAACTGGATCTCATTGCGTCTCATCAGAACGCCAAGCTTCCTTTTTACGGGTCCAGCTCCAGGGATCACAAGGCAGCGCTGATAGATGCTCTAGCAGCGCCCTGGTCCTTCAGCCTGGCTTATGTGTTTCCACCGTTTCCTCTGCTCCCTCGTCTGATTGCCAAGATCAAGCAGGAGAGAGCTTCAGTGATCTTGATAGCCCCTGCGTGGCCACGCAGGACTTGGTATGCAGGTCTGGTGGACATGTCATCCTTTCCACCATGGACTCTGTCGCTAAGGAAGGACCTTCTACTTCAAGGTCCCTTCAAACATCCAAATCTAATTTCTCTACTTCTGACTGCTTGGAGATTGAACGCTTGATTCTATCAAAGCGTGGTTTTTCCGAATCGGTCATTGATACCTTAATTCAGGCTCGAAAGCCTGTCACCAGGAAAATCTATCATAAGATATGGTGTAAATATCTTCATTGGTGTGAATCCAAGGGTTACTCATGGAGTAAGGTCAGGATTCCTAGGATATTATCTTTTCTCCAAGAAGGATTGGAGAAGGGTTTGTCAGCTAGTTCCTTAAAGGGACAGATTTCTGCTCTGTCTATTCTTTTGCACAAACGTCTGGCTGAGGTTCCAGACGTTCAGGTGTTTTGTCAGGCTTTAGTTAGGATCAAGCCTGTGTTTAAACCTGTTGCTCCGCCATGGAGTTTAAATTTAGTTCTTAAATTTCTTCAAGGGGTTCCGTTTGAACCTTTGCATTCCATAGATATTAAGCTTTTATCTTGGAAAGTTCTGTTTTTAGTAGCTATCTCCTCGGCTCAAAGAATTTCGGAGTTATCTGCTTTACAATGTGATTCCCCTTATCTGATTTCCATGCAGATAAGGTAGTGTTACGTACCAAACCTGGGTTTCTTCCTAAGGTGGTATCTAATAAGAATATCAATCAGGAGATTGTTGTTCCTTCACTATGTCCTAATCCTTCTTAAAAGAAGGAACCTCTATTACATAATCTTGATGTGGTTCGTGCTTTAAAGTTTTATTTACAAGCTACGAAGGATTTTCGTCAAACATCTGCTTTGTTTGTTGTCTACTCTGGACAGAGGAGAGGCCAAAAGGCTTCGGCAACTTCTCTTTCTTTTTGGCTAAGAAGTATAATACGCTTAGCTTATGAGACTGCTGGCCAGCAACCTCCTGAAAGAATTACAGCTCGTTCGACTAGAGCAGTAGCTTCCACATGGGCTTTTAAACATGAGGCCTCTGTTGAACAGATTTGTAAGGCGGCGACTTGGTCTTCGCTTCATACCTTTTCTAAATTCTATAAATTTGATACTTTTGCTTCTTCGGAGGCTATTTTTGGGAGAAAGGTCTTACAGGCAGTGGTGCCTTCCGTTTAAGTTCCTGCCTTGTCCCTCCCTTCATCCGTGTCCTAAAGCTTTGGTATTGGTATCCCTCAAGTAATGGATGAACCCGTGGACTGGATACACCTTTACAAGAGAAAACAAAATTTATGCTTACCTGATAAATTTATTTCTCTTGTGGTGTATCCAGTCCACGGCCCGCCCTGTCATTTTAAGGCAGGTGTTTTTTATTTTTAAACTACAGTCACCACTGCACCCTATAGTTTCTCCTTTTTTTCTTGTTTGTCTTCGGTCGAATGACTGGGAGAGGCAGTTAGGGGAGGAGCTATATAGACAGCTCTGCTGTGGGTGATCCTCTTGCAGCTTCCTGTTGGGAAGGAGAATATCCCACAAGTAATGGATGAACCCGTGGACTGGATACACCACAAGAGAAATAAATAAGCATACATTTTGTTTTTGAAGATGATGGGTTTTAGGTTATTAGAGAACTTTCAGTTTGAGAGAGCTTGTGATGTGTGTGAGCAAAGGAGTCTAGTAAATATGATTTTTGTCAGCATATAGATAATACTGAAACCCATACAATTGTATTAAAAAGGGTTATGAAACCCAACATTTTTCTTTTGTGATTCAGTCAGAGCATACAATTTTTAAAGTTTCCAATTTACTTCTATTATCAAATGTGCTTTGTTCCCATAATAGTCTGTGTTGAAGAGATACCTAGGTTGGCATTTGTAGCACTACATGGCAGGAAATAGTGCTGACATCTAGTGCTCTTGTAAATGGGTAACATTCTTGCCAAACTGCTACCATATAGTGCTCCACAAATGGCCGGTTCCTAAGCTTACGTCCCTGCTTTTTAACAAAATATACAAAGAGAATGAAGAAAAATTGATAATAGAAATGAGTTAGAAAGTTGTTTCAAATCGTATTCTCTATTGGAAGCATGAAAAAAAGATTGGGGTTCTTTTTCCTTGAAGGGATTGTAAGAGAGGGCTGTGATGAATACCAAGAACTGGAGGATGCGGGGCAGCATCAAAGGCTGCAGATAGATAAAGAAGGGTTTATGAAGAATTGACCTTTTAGAGTTGTCTGTAAGCAGCTCATGTTTCACATTGTGATTGTCGTTTCTGTAGAGTACTGGGGGCACAACTGGACTGAATAGAAGATAATGTGAGGAAATGCAAATCAGTTGGGTTAAATTATTTTCTTCCGGATAGGTGGGATTATTGTGTGACTAAGGAAAGATGGAAATGTTAGGTTATGTCCATGCTTATTTTGTAGCCACTTGGTTAAAAAAAAAATCTGGCTAAATTTAGTGGTCATTTTTATTTTTTCTTAATTTTTCACACAAACACTACACTTTCGTTATTTATATCATCCTTATATGTTTTACTGCTATAAAACACCCATATTTGTGTTTGGTGTCCCACTAGTACAATAATTACACCCCCTCCATGTACAGGTTTTATGGGATTTCGGGAAGCTACAGGGCCTACCCAATTTTATTCTTCATTCATGGAAATTTGACACTTTGATTTCTTGGGCCTATGTTGCCTTTAAAACAGTATGGACGCCTAGGAAAGAAAATGTCCCTGATAATGGTATACCATTTGTAAAAGTAGATAACCCAGAGTATTCTAAATGTGGTATATTTTGTGTAGCTAATTAATCATGACCTTAGAATGGCTGGGCTTAATGTCAAAAGGGACAGCCCAAGGTCAAGGGATCCATTAAGTCAGAGTAGGTAAATTGAGACCAAGAGTAATCAGCTGAGGTCAGGAATAATAAATCAAAAAGACAGTAATTTGAATCAATAGTTTAACTCTGTATGGAAGATTCTGAAAAAGCCTGTAGTACATAATAGGCCAGGTAGAGATGGACATTTTCTGATTTAAATGTGGGAGGATTAGGGGGCCGGTTAAACAAAATATCTGATCAAATCTGTAGTGTAAACTCCATGAAAGTGTGTGGCTTTTCTGGGCCTGTTTTTTTGCACCACACATGAATTATAGACTGCTATCTGTGTAAGTATATGGCTAATTTTTTGTACCAGGCTTCGGTCTTGTGCTGAACCAGATATGGTTGTATGCACTGATCAGCTAAATCTGCTCCCCCTAAATATTTGCTGTACTGAACAATGCACTGTGTTTTTTTGGATTTGTACATTCTTTCCCTGAAAGAATCTGGCACTGTATTTTCATAATGTATTGTATTGTACACGTCGTGTAATGTATTGTATTGTACACGTTTTGTTTTTTTGTCAGTGTATCAAAGGGCCAGCACTTCATCATGGCATAAAGTTGATGTGCCTCTGTGATTTTTGCCGGTTGTCACTCTGTGCCACAGGCTTTGGTTTCAAAATAAATGTATGCTGGTTTAGTAGTTGTCCAGCCATAGATGGTAGCCTATGTTCAGCAAGGGTAGGAGGAGATCCCTTACAATCTTGCCATTTGTGCCAATAGAATCTGGGCAACCAGGTGGCTCAAGATGGCTATATTGCCTCCATAAATCAAAATCCCCAGTTATAACCTGTAGTGCATCCGCACAATTTATAACATTTTATAGTGTGAAAGCTTAGATGGAATATATTGTTTAAAAAAACAATCTTACCTTAAATTTCTTGAGGGATTCATCGACACAGATGTTCTGGTCAGGGGTGTAATTTTCTGACAACTTTTCAGAAACGTAGCCATATTTTGTGTAGTCATGCAAGGGGTCATTTCTAGGGGGCACTGTGCATTTTTAAAATGGGGTGATATTGCCAGTAGGAATGTATGCTGAGTTTTTTGACTATGCCCCATACCAAGGCCAGTGCCCAAAACATTTTAATTAGGTCAGTGGGGTGCCAGTGGTTTTTCCTAACGTGGTAAATAATTTGGATTTGCCGACAGGTAGTAGCTGGCATATGTTAGAAATAAAATCATTTTTTGGCTCAGAAAATGAAATGCTGGTTGTGATGCCAGAAGTTGCAGTAAATGTGAGTATTTTAGCAGCAGTTAAGTTTGGGGGTACACAATTTTTAATAGTTATGGCCAAAAATATTGGCACCCCTACATTTCTGTCAGATAATGCACCATTTCACCCAGAAAATTGTTGCAATTACAACTTTTTAGGCATTCTCATGTTTTTTTGTTTGTATTGCTATGATACAAAAAAGTGGTGAAAAAAAAGCCAAATCTGATACATTCCACGCAAAACTCCAAAAATGGGCTGGACAAAATTATTGGCACCTTCTCAAAATTGTAAGAAATAATTGCATTCCAAGTTTGTGATGCGCCTGTAATTTGTAGTTAAATTCACCTGTATCAATTAACAGGTGCTGACAATATAGAAATCATACCGGCAACCAGTTAAAATGGTGAAAAATTTATTCAACCTTTCTGTTGTGTCTCTCTGTATGCCACATTGAGCATGGAGAAGAGAAAGAACTGCAAAGAATTGTCTGAGGATTTGAGAACAAAAATTGTAGAAAAGCATGGACATTCTCAAGGTTACAAGTCCATCTCCAGGGATCTTAATGTTCCTGTATCCACTGTGTGCAACATTGTCAAGAAGTTTGCAGCCCATGGCATTGTAGCTAATTAACGTGGATATAAGAGAAAAATTGATCAAAGATTACAACGAAGGATTGTTCGAATGGTGTATAAAGAACCTTGCTCAACTTCCAGACAAATTCAAGCTGACCTTCAGGCACCGGGTACAAATGTGTCAGCTTGCACTATACGTTGCCATCTGAATGAAAAGGTATGCTATGGTAGGAGACCCAGGAGGACCCCATTGCGGACACAGAAACAAAAAAGCCAGATTGGAGTTTGCCAAAACTTACCTGAGGAAGCCAAAATTCTTTTGGAAGAATATACAGTGGACAGACTTAACAAAATTACTGCTTTTTGGTAAAGCCCATCATTCTACTGTTTTCAGAAAAATATGAGGCTTTTAAAAAAAAGAATACAGTCCCTACAATCAAACATGGTGGAGGTTCACTGATGTTTTGGGGTTGCTTTGCTACCTCAGGCACTGGATGTCTTGACTGTGTGCATGGCATTATGAAATCTGAAGACTACCAAAGAATTATGTGGTGCAATGTAGGGCCCAGTGTCAGAAAGTTGGGTCTTGGTCAGAGTTCATGGGTCTTACAGCAGGACAATGACCCAAAGCACACATCAAAAAGCACCAGAAATGGTTAAAGACAAAGCGCTGGAGAGTACTGAACTGGCCAGCAATGAGTCCATATCTCAATCCCATAGAGTACCTGTGGAGAGATCTCAAAACAGCAGTTGGGAAATGGAACCCTTCCAATAGTTGGCGAAATAAGAATGGTCCAAAATTCCGGTAGAGAGGTGTATACAAAACTCATTGATGGTTACAGGAAGCGATTGATTTCAGTTATTTTTTCCAAGAGGTTTGCTACCAAATATTAAATTGAGGGTGCCAATAATTTTGTCCAGTCCATTTTTGGAGTTTTGCATGGAATGTGTCAGATTTTTTTTTCTCTCCACTTTTTTGTGTAATACCAATACAAACAAAAGAAATAAACATGAGAATGCCTAAACATTTAATTAACAAATAATATCTGCATAAAGCAGGCATTTTTTGTAAGAGGGCCAATAGTTGACTCCCTTAATTTGGTTGTTATTTCTGACCCGTGTTGCTAACACCTCTACCACCAACGCAAATAACAGTGGAGAGAGGGGGAAGCCCTGTCATATACCATTTCTTATGGAGACTTTTTAAAGAAAGGGTATTATTGGCATTAATTCTAGTGGCTGGGTTATTATATAATGCTTGTATGCGATTAATGGACACCTGTGTGAAGCCAAACCTCGACAGAGGGGACCAGAGGAAGTCCCAATCCACTCTGTCAACGTTTTTTTTCTCTTCATCTGTAGATATTAGAATTAGGGATGTTTTCTTTTGAGGTAGCAGTAAACAGAGTTTGCAGTACTCGGATAGTGTTGTCTTTGACTTCTCTGCCAGGAATGAAGCCTACTTAGTCAGTATGAATAAGAGAAGGAAGGAGTTTATTTATTCGGGTTGCTAGGAGTTTAGCGTATAATTTATATATTTATCAAGGATATTGGGCGGTAGTTAGTGACTTGTTCGGTTGGTTTACCAGGTTTCGGGATGACAGATATTGTGGTTTCTAAAAGGGGCTGTGATAAATGGCAATTGTTATCTAGAGAAATGGCACTTCTCAAGGAGGTGAGGGCTTGACTGGGATTTAAATAGATGGAAACATTTAGCGGTGAATCCATCCGGACCTGGGTATTTGCCCTGTGGGAGAGCTTTTATTGCTGCATGGATTTCTTAAAAGTGAGAACTGTGAGTCCAGGGTCTCACAATCCCCTTTAGATATGGTGGGAAGTTGGACCTGCGAATGGTATTCATTAATTACCTTAATTTTAGTTTCCGTGTTTTGTGTTGGTAGGTTATATAGTGTGGTAAAATATTTTGCAAATTAGTCAATAATATCTGTAGTTGTAGTGTGAGAGGACCCAGAGGAGTCCGTTATTTTGGTAATAAGTTTTATATAATTTTTTTTAAGTGATTGAGCCATAAGGTGTCCAGCTTTATTGCTCTCAATAAAAAAATCTTGTTTTTTTTCGTAAGGGAGCGCATATGTGCATTTTTGATTAGGTGTTGATTGAGGGCTTCTCTCGCTTGTTGCAACTCCTATAGAAGCTGCTGAGATTGGGGCTTTTGTTTTAATGCCCTTTCATAGGAAAGAAAATTTGAAGTGAGTAATGTGAGTTGCACCACTCTTATTTTACGTTGTTTATGTGTGTGTCTCATTATTTCTCTCCTAATGTAGCATTTATATGCTTCCTAGTTGTTGATTGCTGAAGTAGTTATGGGTAAATTGAAAGAGAAATATTTAGACTTTTTTTCCGCTAAGCCTGTGATTACTAGTGGGTCAGAGAAAATTAGGCCATTAAGATTTCAAAATTGCTGGTGGAGTGGTTTTGATGACCATGAGAAGGTTGAACAGACCATACTATGATCTGACCAATCTGTATGAAAAATATTGGAATCTATTAAGATTGTTAATGTGTTTTGGTCACATAAAATGTAGTCTAGTCGGGTGTAGGAGCCTTGTGGATTTGAAAAAAAAGTAAAGTCTTCTGTGTTAGGGTGGGTTGTTCTCCAAGTCTCAAAAAAGGGTATAGTCTGAAGGGCTTGCCAATTAGCTTTAATTTGGCTACTGCCTATATATGATTTCCCAGTGGATGTGTCTAGAGCAGGGCAAATAGGGAAGTTAAAGCCCCCCTATCATTATTAGGCAATTTGCAAATATCTAACAACTGATTTATCACTTTGCGAAAGAAAGGAGGGGAGGGGCTGTTGGGTGCATAAATGTTAGCTAGGGTAATTGGTCTTCCGAAAAATAACCTCACTAATATCAATATTCTACCTTCTGGATCTTGGTATTTTTGCAATAATTCAAAGGGTGTCCCTTTTCTAAAGGAAATACAAACTCCATTATGTTTCGTAGGGCCTGAGTTTAAAAAGTGCAGGTCAAAAAAAAAAACGGAGGAGGGTTGGTTCATTGGATTCCTTAAAGTGGGTTTCCTGAATCATTATTACGTCTACCTTTTCTTTTTTATATAAAAGTCATAAAAAGCTATTGAGCACTTTTGGGGGGATAGAAAGACTTTTACATTTTGTGTGGCAAATTGAAAGTGACTAGTTTGATTATATTGAGTCATGTCTGTGTGTCTGTAGGTATAAGTGGTAGATGTGGTTAGGTGTAAGTAGTAGGATTGACAAGAATTGTGATGCTTATTTCCTCAGTACACAAGTTGGGATTTAGGAAAGAACACTTATAAATAAGGAGATAGGTAAAAATTAAACTGTTAACAAGGAGGAACAGAGGGGAAGGAGGTGATGGAAAAGGGTGGAAAAAAAAGAAAAGGGAGAGAAGGCACTCTTCTAACCTAATTTAGGTGAGAAGGTGAGAGGAATAGACGAAGAGGAATACAGTTGGGGGAACTACGACTCAACAGAACCCTCTCCCTCAGGTAAGATGGGTTTACAAACATAAATAGATATGCGCCTCTTGGAGAGGTGTTGAACAACTCAGTAGAACTGGCAACATAGCAACACATGAAAGTATAACAAGTTTAACTAGTATTTAACAGTAACAAACTTTAAAACTGAGCAGAAACATACAAATTCACCAAATAGGTGGTTCACTGGTGCGATCACAGGGCACATATCTGTAGCTGGGATAGCCTGAGGGGGGAATCCATCCTTGCCGTCACAGGAGCTCTAGTGTGATGTGGCCATCTTGGATGTCCGCACGCTCCGCCCCAAAAGAGGATTTTTTTTTAACTCCTACCTAATTCTAAATCCCTCAACCCACTGACCAATTCCCAATATTAAACACTGAAAGGGTTAAAAAAAAGTCAGCTGTGCTCTTGCTTATTGGAATATTTTTTTCTCTCTATATAACTTTGAAAACACACTATGTCATCTCTGGGAGGTTGATTGTTGCTGGGCTTAGGCCGTAGAGACCAATGATCTCTTTTCAGAGGGGTCTCCTCTGTCACCCTCCAACTGGTTATAGCTAGAAATTGGAACAGATTTTAGAGATGTTCAGCAATATCTTCTCCTTTCACTGTCTCTGGGATCCCAACGATACAAAGGTTATTTCTTCTTGCTCTGTTTTCAATATCATTTTTTTTATTTTTTAAGTCGGCAATCTGAGATTGTTGTGCCTCAATAGACTGAGACATATTGGTCATTTCCCTGACTAGTTCGTCTTCCAGAGTTTCCACACGAGTTAATTGATATCTTTTTTCAGTTCGGCGCATTCATTTTTGATACAAGTTTTGACTTGGTTTATTAATGCTTCCATGGCTTTCAAACTTATTGGGCCATCATCAGGCTGTATTAATGAACTGGATGGCGATAATAATGCTTGGGATATGTCAGGAGCTTCTGACAAAGATTCTTCCTCACATTGTGCTAATGGGAGAGTCTGAAGGCTTCTTTTTTCCATACTCTTAAAGAAGGTTTTCACTGCGTTTACTGGGTTGTTGGATTTTAGTTTTTTTCACTGATTTTGATGATCTGTGCAGTGCCATCATGGAGGCTCAGTGCAAAAGTAAGCAGGTTAAAGTGGAACTTCAGTTCTAAATGGTCTATGTGCAGACTTTCTAGGAGAGGATAACCCGTATATTTGTCCCCAGTGTAGCTGGTGTTCGAAGGAGAAAGTGACTAACTTGAGTGAGGCAGTGCTGGGACCTGAGTTTGTTATAGTCACATTATAGGTAGTTGAACACTGTACCTGTGCTTGGTAACTTCAGCATAGTGCTACAGGAGCATGTGGTGCAATAAAATTGAAAGTCACACCCTATTGTTTCAGAGGCCACAAAGCCTGCGTGTTTATAGCTGGTTAGAGATATTGGGTAACTTTCTACAAGGCTTCTACTTATATCATTAGTCAATAAAGGCTTTGGTTGCTGTATCATTATTTATTGACACCATTAAAAGTTATGTGGTATTGCACAGAAGTTTTGCATGGCGTGCATGCTTTCTTACCCTTAAGATGGTGGAGCAAGGGAAAGGTGCGTCTCTCTGTCTAATGCTACAGATGTCTGTCCTGTTTGAGGCATCTAAGGTGGTCCTGTATGTTGCTGTCTTCAAGCAGTAAATACTTGGATACTTTCCGGCCTATGATGTGGTGATTTATCTTCTATACATCATGATGCCGGAACGTTCAAGTGCGGTTCAAGGAATTGGTTTCATTTGCAGCTTTCGCCGCCTCTTTAGTGTATGTCCTGGTACTCTGTTCAGAGTTAGAAGTTGCAGCCCAGTAGTTTAATCACCACCACAATGTTATTGCGACGGAGTTCGGCCCACGAGGCTTGCTTCGATTGCGGCCTATACCGCTGGTGTTATAGTGGTCCCGGTTCGGAGTTGAAAGTTTTAGCCTGATAGCTTAGTCACCTCAGTGGTTCACAGGTGCGATCGCGGGGCACATATCTGTTGTTTGGATAGCCTGAGGGGGGAATCCGTCCTTGCCGTCACAGGAGCTCTAGTGTGGTGTGGCCATCTTGGACGTCCGCACGCTCCGTCCCCAAAAGAGGAATTTTTTTTAACTCCTACCTAATTCTAAATCCCTCAACCCACTGACCAATTCCCAATATTAAACACTGAAAGGGTTAAAAAAAAAAAACTTTTTAAGGAAACTAACATTAAATAAAAAAGTGGATTAAGACCTTTAACAAATTGGGGAAATTGTTGGGTCTCTGGGATCAAAATGTGTAAACCTTTATCTTTACACTATGAAATGATAATGAAGGATGTCGGTGCTTACAAGATTCGGCAGCTAAAAGCCTGGGAGAAGGATTTGTCAGTGAATATCTCGGCCCCAACACATTCTTCTAAATGTTGGCGGTAGAAATACGGTCAGGCTCTGGGGGAGCTGCCTGAGGATAGCTAAATGTAGGGAACAATTATTTGCTCTCTGTAACAGGCTAGAATTTGGGGTTAGAATGAGTCCTAAGGCTGCCCTGTTTAATATTTTCTTTTATTTATCATTTTTATTTGAGGTTTGATATAAGGCATACATACAATACATAATAGTGTAACACATTAGCAGTATTGGAATACAGACAACATGTGGCATAACATTGTAAGTGACTATATGCATTCCTGGAAAAAGTAAGAGAAAACAACATAACCTGTAGATAGTATGCCTAATACTCTATTCACATCCTACATGATCAATGAGGCCACTCTTGGACCTCCACGCTAAATAAACAAGTTTATTGGAGGTTGATACCAACAAAGGAGACCACTTTTGGATCTCAACTGAAAAACAAACCTCATTTTCTATTTTTACTGTAATATAAACATAGTGAAGACAACACTGACAACTATTACACTCAAATATTTTAGATAACTTTAAAACCAAGAAGCTTTCATGTCAAACAGAGAACTTAGGACAAAGCTGAGGGAATGGGAGTCTAGTCATGGACATAGGATAGTTGTTGTCCGTATGAAATAAAATGAAAAGTTATGCTTAGGTGTCTAGGGTCTAGATAGGTAGCTCAAATTTTGAATGTTTAAGGTAAAAAGAAAGGGCATACAGCTCTAAGGGTATAGTAATATTTCAACAGAGTGTCAGATCTCATAGTTACACACCCCACTGTCCTGGCCGCTGACAGCGGGACCACAACCATACTATCACAATGGAGGGTCAACCTAAAGCAATAATGAAACATAGAGCATCTCTAAAGATAGGTCTACCCTAAGAGTATGCATGCTAGACCAGATAAATCTATGTATGAAATTCAAAATACAGTATATATTAACTTTGCAACCCCTTCTGCCCCTAACATAATTTACTATCTTAGTCAGCGTGATTATTATTGTATTAATGTCATATAATATATGCATTAGCATCAAAAGATTGCTATAGATAGCAAGAAATTAATACAGCTTCTGCCTCTAACATACCTTACTATGTATACTGTCATACAACATATGTTCAAAATATATACATTAGCATTAAAGGATCACTATGGCTATCAAGAAATTAAAAGTAAAGGGGCTTAGTGTCTAAATAAACAAATTAAGTGCTAACTGGCTTTTTAAGGGTAAATATTGAGTAATAAAGAGTTTTGTAACAAACAGTATTGCATAAAAGGCCAAGTGAATATTCCAACCACATATAAACTTTCCTCTACCTCAGACTGGAGTCAGCAAAACTAAAGGAGTCACTGCTGGCATGAGTAAAACCCAAAGAAACCATTTACTATAGTTTCTGAATATTTGGCAACTCAAAGAATTTAAATAGTAGCTGAGAATATAGTGGGCATAGACATATGATAATTTTCATAATTTATATCATCTTGGAATAGTCTACTGCGTTGGCATTAAATCTGCAGCTATGGGTTTTTGCAATACTTCAGTGTCTGAAGGGGGATAAAGGGGTGAATTCCAGTTATATATGAACTAGCATTGAGCAGAATGACAAGGTATTTACATAATTAATGTGTTAAGTGATGTTCAAAGCGCCTCAGATGGGCAGGGTGTCGAGTGAAAATGGTGTAGTGAAAAGAAGGTTTATTTTACAAGCCTGTATATGTACAATCCAGAATTTAAATTTTTAAAAAATATATGTAAAATGAAATTAAAACAAATTTAATGATATAGCTGTCAATTCACATACAAATTGAACTCATGTAGTAATGAGTACAATCCCAGTTGGGTTATAATTGCTTAAAAACAATGAAAACACTAAATGTGGATCCACAGATACGATTGAATAAAATTGGATAAACAATGAATGCAATAACTTGAGCGCTGAATAAGTTAGTTAGACCCCCTGATCATTGTGCAGGAGGCCAAAGCTGGATATCCTGCAAGTGTTAACTTGTAATATACATTCAATGAGCAAGACAATGTAAAAAACAGTTGAATACAAAGAATTATTAAAAAAACAGGTGAATACAAAGAATTATATCACAAATATGGTGAATGTAAAAAATGTGCTGCACTGAAAATTAGGAAAAAATAAAATCAGGAAAAAATTAAAAAGGAAAAATGCTTGTAGGTGAAAAAATGAAAATTGTGAAAAAATATATGAAAAAATTAAAAATAGTCAGTGGTAATAATCCAACAGGTTAATGATCTGCAATTTGGTCCCAGTGAAATGTATTAATGATAATAGTTATAGTGAAGTATAAATGAAACCTTGTTTTCCTGGTGGTGAGCCTCCTTGTGATGTTACATCACTCTACACGAACATCCCACACCATGAAGGACTCGAGGCTGTAAAGTGGTTTCTAGAAAAAGATCCAGAAATTCCGACACAGCAAATCGATTTCATATTGGATAGTATTGAATATATTTTGAAAGATAACTATTTTTGCAACGGAGACAAGTACTATAAGCAAATTTGTGGAACAGCAATGGGGACCAGGTTCGCGCCAAACTATGCCAACTTATATATGAGCAAATGGGAGCAAATATTCTGGGACTCCTGCCCGGCTAGCGCGGACCTGGTCCTATACAGAAGATACATAGATGATATTCTTATGATCTGGAGAGGATCTATTACAGACCTCGAATACACCATAGAAGTGATGAATAGAAATATATATAATTTGAAATTCACACATGAATGGAGCCAAGAAAGTATCACATTTTTAGATCTAAAGATTGAAGCCAAAGACGGAAAATGGGAGACATCTACCCATTTTAAAGAGGTAGATAGTAATAACTACATTCACAACCTCAGCTGCCACCACGAGAAATGGAAGAACAATATTCCAAAAGGGCAGCTCCTAAGAATACGAAAGAACTGTTCAAGTTTGGAAAAATGGGAAGAACAGGCAACAACTTTAAAAGGAAAATTTATTGAAAGGGTATATAACGAAGAGCTTTTGAAATCAAAGATGGAGGAAGTAAGGAACATTGAGAGGCAAGACCTTTTGAAATCCAAAAATCCAAAAAGACCAGAGGAAGACGAAACCACTCTAAACATCCCTATGATTACTGAATTCTGCAGTAATAGGCACATTATAGAGGGTATATTTAGAAAACACTGGTCCATACTTAAGGAAGATGACACCATCGGAGACAAACTACCAGCAAAACCAAGATTTGTATATATAGAAAAACGAACAATCTAAAAAACAGATTGGCACCAAGCAACCAGAAGTCAAAGACTGCAAATACCAGAGACGTCTGTGGAAAGAGAATAAAAGGCTTCTTCCCGTGCCCAACCTGCAAGGTGTGCAAATGTGGCAAAAAAACTAATAAATTCTACTCCAGACACACTAAAGAAGAATATAAGATAAAATACCTTATAAGATGTAAAGATAAAGGGGTCATATACCTGATGGAATGCTCATGTGGACTCCAATATGTTGGACAAACCTCAAGATTCATAAGTGATAGAATTCGTGAACACATACTTCTCATTGAGAAATTAAGAATGGATACGGCCCTATACAAACATTTCACCATCAAACACCAAGGCAACATACAAGACTTAAAATTCATCGGCATACAGAAGGTTAAGAAGAACTGGAGAGGTGGGGACTTTGAGAGGAGGCTTCTAACATCTAAATCAAGGTGGATCTTTGAATTAGACTGTCTTTTTCCTAAAGGTCTTAATAACAAAGAAGACCTCACACACCTACTTAATCTCTAATTTTAATGTTTGATTTTCAACTCTAAAGAAAAGGTTGACACAAGAAGATCTTGGACAATGACTGTTTACATGTTTTACCTTACTAGTTACAGATCACTGTGCCAAGAGACACTAGGTCATCAACCTTTTTTATAAAGTAACTAAGGAATATCCCCCCCCCCCCCCTTTCTACATGAGAAAATATGAAGAAATATCAATATGAATACATAATAGTTTGGAGAACACTCCGACAACCTTCCCAGAATTACACTAAGTAAATTGTGAATTAGTGCCTCTTTTAATACAGACAAGGATGGATATACCCTAATATGGCTCCATTGCAATTGGTTTTACAATTGTTTTCACAATTTGTTCTCTGGAACAATAGCTTATACTATATTTTCTATCAAGTATTTGTTTCATATGCACTTACTAAATATGATTGCAGCTTTAAAATACACACATTTTAAACATGCACATATCTCCCACGCAGCAACAATTTCTCTATATTCACTATCCAATTAGGTTAGCAAAATATATTATGAGATGATACCTTCAGTCTCTAGGAAGTACATATTGTAAGTCCATTATTCCTATGACACATAGAATGTCACCCTCTATTGAAGATCACACATCGTTCAGCAAGGATTACATTTCTCTGGAAGATTAGCCAAAGGTCTTTTGGTTTTGTCCCCCCCCCCCTCAATGAGCCCAGTATCACTATCTAATAGTCCTACGCCGCCACTTCTATGCACATTATGATAACATAATCCAATATACACGTACTATACTAACGTATATCATACTAACTAGGATATCTTTCAACTAGCTGAAACAAGAAAACTAAACTTTTTTTAACTTAGTACACTAATCTTATCTCTTTTTTAATCCTTTTAATGAATTGACATATGTAAATTGACTAAGACAAATAGCATCCAAAGCAAAATGTCAAACTAAGGTCAAGCAAAATGTTAACTAAGGTCATTTGAAATCATCTAAAATTATTATCATGCTAATAGTCGTTCCAATTCATGGACTGACACTTTATTTATACCTTTGCATCAAAAGTACTAGGAGCGCAAACACTCAACAGTTGATTAAGCCTAAACACTCACGCTCTAGCGTAAATCCCCATTTCCATAAGTAGAATAGATGGGATATAATTGCCTCTATATATCTTGTAGTACTCATTACAACCCACCCACCCCCAAATGAATGTGTTCAATTGAAAAGGAATCACACTTTCTACCTTCCATTACAAGATTCTATTTCTGATATGGAAAAAAAATTTAACGTCACAGGATTAACCAGTTATGGAAAGTTCTTCCATAATGATTAATTCACCTTAAGGAACTATACCTTTCACAGTGAGATCACATAGTGTATCTTCACTATAAGTCTCTAAGTGACAGCACTATAAGTTATTTAATTCTGCAAACAAATGAGCTATGGAGAGTTTCTGTAACAATCATTACACACAAAGAAGTCATACCTCTTAGAGTGAGATCACATATTGGATCCCCTGTGCAAGTCTCTGAGTGACAATATTTAAACCTTCGACTAAACCCTTAGGTCACGTTCCACAATCTCCCAAATATGTGAGACATAAAGCCGACAAGGTTTCATTAATAAGACTTTGAATTTTATTAATAACATGGACAAAGGGTTGTACACCAACATGCCACAACCAATCAATAAGTTGATCTCAATGCACCTTTAAAGATGTAAACAAACGGGAATCCAATCACAAATAAGAGGATATGACATCACGCATAACAAATCTGTAACGATATCGGCAATAATACAAAAAACAATAGCTTATGCTGTCACTTAGCCACTTATGATATTTGGAATGTAATGAATAATAGGGAATGAATAATAAACAAAAATAAAGTTTATTTTAGAATATCGAGATTGACATTATTAGACTTTACTTCCGGGAGTTAGCCACGCCCCCAACTATACGAAACGGCGTTATTTTCACTTCAAAAAGACAGTAATACTGACCAGCTTCTAGTCTTGAGAAAGGCCTTGAGGAGGCCAAAACGCGTTGACCATAGCTAGTAAGCATCTTTTCAATATTATACACGAGTATTTACTATCTACACTATTTGTTTTTAACCCTTCCCTTAGGACACTGTTCAACATAACAAGAAATTGATTTGGACTTTGCTCCATACTACAAGGGTTCTTTTCCATCAAGAATAGGATTCTCACCATCAGGAATAAAATTCTCAGTCTATTCACTGGGAGACATTTAAAGACTGTTGTCTGGATTCTCACCACCAAAAACCACAAGGAGGCTCACCACCAGGAAAACAAGGTTTCATTTTTACTTCACTATAACTATTATCATTAATACATTTCATTGGGACCAAATTGCAGATCATTAACCTGTTGGATTATTACCACTGACTATTTTTCATTTTTTCATATATTTTTTCACCTACAAGCATTTTCCCTTTTTAATTTTTTCCTGATTTAATTTTTTCCTAATTTTCAGTGCAGCACATTTTTTTCCACATTTTTCACATTCACCATATTTGTGATATAATTCTTTGTATTCACCTGTTTTTTAATAATTCTTTGTATTGACCTGTTTTTTACATTGTCTTGCTCATTGAATGTATATTACAAGTTAACACTTGCAGGATATCCAGCTTAGGCCTCCTGCACAATGACCAGGGGGTCTAACTAACTTAATCAGCGCTCAAGTTATTACATTCATTGTTTATCCAATTTTATTCAATCGTATCTGTGGATCCACATTTAGTGTTTTCATTGTTTTTAAGCAATTATAACCCAACTGAGATTGTACTCATTAATACATGAGTTCAATTTGTATGTAAATTGACAGCTATATCATTAAATTTGTTTTATTTTCATTTTACATATATTTAAAAAAAAAAATTCTGGATTGTACATATACAGGCTTGTAAAATAAACCTGCTTTTCACTACACCATTTTCACTTGACACCCTGCCCATCTGAGGTGCTTTGAACATCACTTAACACATTCATTATCTTCCTTTAGGCTAGCTAGTAAGCCTTTGTTCAGAGCTATAGGTGTCTGGTCTCTTGGCGCTATTCCTACCAAACACATAAACGTATTTACATACTAAGGTAGGGGAAATTGCATTGACTATATTTTATCAATATGATGAAATCGTATCTATAGAATTATCTTTTGACACATTCTCTACAGAACTACTGCATCACACTAAGTATCTAGCTGACCCCGGCTCGCCTGTATATGGGGTTCCGAGAAATTAGGTTTTTGACCGTAATGCAATCTCAGAGGCCGTAGAGTCATTTGGCAAGTGTACAGTCTTCGATATGCTGGTTTTCTTTTGCCTCCCCACACTCACGTATATATATTTCCTCGCTCTCTGTGACAGTCTTTTAATAAGTGAGATCCGTTTGGGGCCTCTATAACCTCCTGGGTGTAGAAGTAGTTTAGCTGCGGTATATTGATTTAAAAGTGCCACAGGGTTGTAACTGTCGCACGTATCTTCCCAACCACATGAGAAAGATGGTAACTTGGTTTTTATATGCATATATTGGAAGCGTCTTCCTTGCAGGCTCACCTAAACCAGACGGGTCATTCCAAATTGGGCAATCCCCGTAGTAAGCACTGTCTCCATTACGGATGGCTAATTGAGATGTAGGGAGGTCTGGCATATTGGGATTCTGTGTATTAAGCTGATTTAACTGTGTCTTGAGGGCCATTATAGGAATGTCAGATGACACTCGCTCAGAGTGTGGCAGCTTTGAGGCCGGTACATGTTGTGTGGCCATAGTAGATAGAGAGGTTGTCTCAGTTATTAGAGAAAGTTCAAGCCTTTGTAAGCATAGTTCGATTGCAATTCCCACTTTCTACTCTCAGTCCATCTCCGCCACCATCTTAGCCACTGTGTCCGTGTTCTCCGTTTCTTAGGACAGTATTTCAGCGCAACTGGCTGTTAGGTCTGAATTTTCATCAGAAGGGTGGGGGAGGTAAATGGCAATCCAGGCCAGTAATAGGCCTCCGCTGCGTATCGCATCTATAGATGACTGCTAGGCTGAGATGGTATACAGTAATTGCAACAGATTGTTCCTTAGGTACTATCCTTCGTAGCTGTGCTGAAGAAAAGCTTGGTTTGTTGGTCTGGTGAGTGATAACAACAGGTTTATTCACTCCAATGTTCAGCTATCAGTAAAAAACAGCAGACACCTTGGTCGGTGGTTGGACACGCCCCCCCCCCTCCTTGTTTAATATTTTAGCTACCAAATTACCAAAACCTCAAAAAAGTTAGGCAGTTTTTATCTTCACAGCTATGAAAATCTCAATAGTGAAAGCTTGTAAACAGCTAGACTCTTTAGAATGTGTAATTAGATCTATTGATTACTTTGCCAAAACGAAGAGAAGCTTTTATAAGATCTTAAAATAAATTAGATTAATACTGGAGTATTTGGGATATGTGGCTTCATAGAAGAGTATGAAGCAATTGAGGGTAGAAGACCTGGCTTTAGATTTATACCTGCTTCTTTCTTTCTCCTCGGTTCTTAGTTTTTTTTTCTTGTTTTATTTTCTTTCTCGCTTTCTTTTCCCACCTGAGTGAATGCAGGGCTTATGCCCTCCTACTGTACATTTTAGATGAGATATGGAATATATCTTGATGGTCGCCAAATCTGTTTATACCGATGTCAACTGGTCCAAGATGCGTTTTATTACACCTTGTGAAGAGATAACTGGCTTTTTGTTCAATAAGACTAATATAAACTGAGTATTGTTTTATAGAAATGTTTTACTTTAGTTTAAAGATACATTTTATTGAGATCTAGATGTTAACATTCTGTCAAACTCATTGCTAGGTGTATCTGTATCCTTTGTGGCCAGAGAAATTCCTGATGATTCCCATTTGATTTATAAAGAGTCATCAAACACTGGTTTTCAAACCTTTCCTCAGGACTCCTCAACAGGCCAGGTTTTCAGGCAGGACTAAAAGAAAAGGTAAAATAATCATGTTAACTAATCAGCTAATTATTTCACCTGTGCTCCAGTTCGGATATCCTCAAAATGTTGCTTGTTAGAGAGGCCTGAGGACAGGTTGGAAAACCAGTGATCTAGAAGATCTGATGACAGTTGTATGTTCTTCTTGTTAAAGGGACATGAAACACAAAAAAAAAATATTTCATGAATTAGGTAGAATATACAATTTTAAACAACTTTCCAGTTTACTTTTATAATTAAATTTGCTTCATTCTGTTGGTATCATTTGTTGAAGGAGCAGCAATGCACTACTGGTTTCTAACTGAACACATAAGTGAGCCAATGACAATCAGTGTATATATATATATATATATATATATATATGCACCCACCAATCAGCAGCTAGAACCTAGGTTCTTTGGTGCTTCTGAGCTTTCCTAGATAAACCTTTTAGCAAAGAATAACAAAAGAAGGAAGCAAATTAAATAATAGAAGTAAATTGGAAGGTTATTTAAAATTGTATGTTCTGCCTAAATCATAAATCTCTAATTATGACTATGTCCCTTGAACCCACAATTCAGTTTTACAAACTTTGCCTCCTATGGAGGTGGTGAAGTAAGTTTGTGCTAAGCTTTCTACGTTGATATGCGCTTTTCAGCATTTTGAAGCACGATTCCTCTCAGAGTACAGCGAATGTCAGAGGGACGTGAAGGGAGTATCACTTATTTGAATACGATGATTTCCCTAACGGGGGTCTATTTAATAGGTTCTCTGTTATCGATCGTAGAGATTCATCTCCTACCTCCCTTATTCATATCGATGATATATTCTCATATTGCATTACCTCTACTGATAACTGTTTCAGTACTGGTTTGGCTATCTGCTGTATGTGGATGGGTGTCTTTTGGTAAGTATGTTTTCATTACTTAAGACACTCTCAGCTATGGTTTGGCACTTTATGTATTTATATAAAGTTCTAAATATATGTATTGTACTTATATTTGCCATAAGTCAGGTTTATGTATATTTCCTTTTGCAGAATATCAGTTTCATATTTGGGAAAAAACATATTTAGGAAAATATTTTTCTTACCTGGGGTATATTCTTTTTTCAATTGACTGCTTTTTCATTAAATTTCACGGGCAAAATTAGGCTCACGAGGGCGCAAAATGCCAAAGTTTATTGCGTCATTCTTGGCAAGAGATTTTTTTTGGCGTGAAGGTACATCCGATGATGCAAATTCGTCATTTCCGGCGTCTTAGTTGACGCTGAGTTCCTTGCACAAGGTTGCTTCTACAATGACGCGAGTGTGTCATTTCCGGATGTTGTTAGCGCAAAAAAAAATTCAGTTTGTGTTGTGCGTCATACTTGGCGCCAAACAATTTCATTATTTAAAACCCCATTCCTTTATGCCTCTTGCCTTATTTTATGTCAGAGGGCTATGCTGTTTGCATTTTTTCCCCATTTCTGAAACTGCCATGTGAGGAAATTGATCATTTTGCTTTATATGTTGTTTTTTCTCTTACATTTGCAAGATGTCTCAATCTGATCCTGTCTCAGAAACCACTGTTGCCTAATAACAGTTCTACCAAAGCTAAGTGCATTTGTTGTAAATTTGTGGAGATTATATCTCCAGCTGTAGTATGTAATAGTTGTCATGATAAGCTTTTACATGCAGAGAATGTGTCCATCAGTAAGGCTTTTTCTGCCACCCCGCCTTCTAATAAACGTAAAATGTCTTTTAAAAACTTCTCATAAAGTTGATGAAATTTCAAATGACTGACAACATACTGAATTATCCTCCTCTGATGAGGATCTATCTGATTTAGAAGATCCTGTCTCAGATATTGACACTGACAAATCTACTTATTTATTTAAAATGGAGTATATTTGTTCCTTGTTAAAAGAGGTGTTGATTACATTGGATATTGAGGAAACTAGTCCTCTTGATATTAAAACTAGTAAACATTTAAATTCTGTTTATAAACCTCCTGTGGTTACTCCAGAGGTTTTTCCAGTTCCTGATGCTATTTCTGATATGATTTCTAAGGAATGGAATAGGCCTGGTACTTCTTTTATTCCTTCTTCAAGGTTTAAAAAAATTGTATCCTTTGCCAGCAGTTAGATTGGAGTTTTGGGAAAAGATCCCTAAAGTTGATGGGGCTATTTCTACTCTTGCTAAATGTACTACTATTCCTATGGAAGATCAGTACTTCTTTTAAAGACCCTTTAGATAGGAAACTTGAATCGTATATAAGGAAAACTTATTTCTAGCTATCTTCTCAGGCCTACCATTTCTATGGTTGATGTTGCAGCTGCATCAACTTTTTGGTTGGAAAGCTTAGTGCAACTAAGGAAATGGATCCTGATTTGTCTAACATTGTTCGCTTGCTTCACCATGCTAATCATTTTATCTGTGATGCCATTTTTGATATAATCAAAAAAAAATTAAATTTATGTCTTTAGCTATTTTAGCTAGAAGAGCATTGTGGCTCAAATATTGGAATGCTGACATGGTATCTAAGTTGGGCAGATTCTGTCCAAAATCGATGGATTCAGAGTATTGTCTCTCAAGGGTACCGAATAGGATTTAGAGTAAGACATCCTGTGAGAAGATTTTTTTTCTCTCATGCATCCCAGCAAATCCAGTAAAGGCTCAGGCTTTTCTGAAGTGTGTTTCAGACCTGGAGCTTTCAGGGGTAATCATTCCAGTTCCGTTTCAGGAACAGGGTCTGGGGTTTTATTCAAATCTATTCATTGTCCCAAAGAAAGAAAATTCATTCAGGTCAGTTCTGGATCTGAAAATTTTGAATCGTTATGTAAGAGTGCCAACTTTCAAAATGGTGACTATAAGGACTATTCTGCCTTTTGTTCAGTAAGGACATTATATGTCCATAATAGACTTACAGGATGCATATCTTCATATTCCGATTCATCCAGACCACTTTCAGTTTCTGAGATTCTCTTTTCTAGACAAGCTTTCCAAATTTGTCACTCTTCCATTTGGCCTAGCGACAGCTCCAATAATCTTTTCAAAGGTTCTCGGTGCCCTACTCTCTGTAATCAGAGAACGGGGTATTGCGGTGTTTCCTTATTTGGACGATATCTTGGTACTAGCTCAGTCTTTACATTCTGCAGAATCTCACACAAATTAACTAGTGTTGTTTCTTCAAAGACATGGTTGGAGGATCAATTTACCAAAAAGTTCTTTGATTCCTCAGACAAGGGTCACCTTTTTAGGTTTCCAGATAGATTCAGTGTCCATGACTCTGTCTCTAACAGACAAGAGACA
Organism: Bombina bombina; assembly: GCF_027579735.1. NCBI lineage: Eukaryota > Metazoa > Chordata > Amphibia > Anura > Bombinatoridae > Bombina > Bombina bombina. The sequence goes on from NC_069503.1 coordinate 1,108,102,027, forward strand.
ATTAAAATTGGTTTCAGCTTGTCGGAACCTTCAGTCTCAATCATTCCCTTCAGTAGCTATGTGCATGGAAGTTTTAGGTCTCATGACTGCAGCATCGGACGCAATCCCCTTTGCTCGTTTTCATATGAGACCTCTCCAGCTTTGTATGCTGAACCAATGGTGCAGGGATTATACAAATATATCACAATTAATATCCTTAAATCCCAATGTTCAACTCTCTCTGACTTGGTGGTTAGATCACCATCGTATAGTTCAAGGGGCCTCTTTTGTTCATCCAACCTGGACTGTGATCACAACAGATGCAAGTATTTCAGGTTGGGGAGCTGTCTGGGGAACTCTGACAGCACAAGGGGTTTGGAAATCTCAAGAAGCAAGGTTACCAATCAATATTTTAGAACTTTCTGCTATTTTCAGGGCTCTTCAGGTTTGGCCTCTGTTGAAGAGAGAACCGTTCATTTGTTTTCAGACAGACAATATCACAACTGTGGCATATGTCAATCATCAGGGTGGGACTCACAGTCCCCAAACTATGAAAGAAGTGTCTCGGATACTTGCTTGGGCAGAATCCAGCTCCTGTCTAATTTATGCGGTTCATATCCCAGGTGTAGACAATTGGGAAGCAGATTATCTCAGCCGTCAGACTTTACATCCAGGGGAGTAGTCGCTCCATCCAGATGTGTTTTCTCAGATTGTTCAGATGTGGGGTCTTCCAGAAATAGATCTGATGGCTTCCCATCTAAACAAGAAACTACCCAGGTACCTGTCCAGGTCCAGGGATCCTCAGGCAGAAGCGGTGGATGCGTTAGCAGTTCCTTTGTGTTACCAACCTGCTTATATTTTCCCACCTCTTGTTCTTCTTCCAAGAGTGATTTCCAAGATCATCATGGAACAATCGTTTGTGTTGCTGGTAGCTCCAGCATGGCCTCACAGGTTTTGGTATGCGGATCTTGTTCGAATGTCCAGTTGCCAACCTTGGCCACTTCCATTAAGGCTAGACCTTCTGTCTCAAGGTCAGTTTTTTCCATCAGGATCTCAAATAATTAAATTTGAATTTATGGAAATTGAACGCCTAGTGCTTAGTCATAGAGGTTTCTCTGCCTCAGTGATTAATACGATGTTACAGGCTCGTAAATCTGTTTCTAGGAAGATTTATTATCAAGTTTGGAAGTCTTATATTTCATGGTGTTCTCATAAATTCTCCTGGCATTCTTTTAGAATATCTAGAATTTTACAGTTTCTTCAGGATGGTTTGGATAAGGGTTTGTCTGCAAGTTCCTAGAAGGGAGAAATCTCTGCTCTTTCTGTTTTATTTCACAGAAAGATTGCTAAGCTTCCTGATATTCACTGTTTTGTACAGGCTTTGGTCCGTATTAAGCCTGTCATTAAATTAATCTCTCCTCCTTGGAGTCTTAATTTGGTTTTGAATGCTTTACAGGCTCCTCCGTTTGAGCCTATGCATTCCTTGGACATTAAACTACTATCTTGGAAGTGTTGTTCCTTTTGGCCATCTCTTCTGCTAGAAGAGTTTCTGAATTATCTGCTCTTTCTTATGAATCTCCTTTTCTGATTTTCCATCAGGATAAGGCAGTTTTGCGGATTTCATTTAAATTCTTACCTAAGGTTGTGAATTATAACAACATTAATAGAGAAATTGTTGTCCCTTCTTTGTGTCCTAATCCTAAGAATTCTTTAGAGAGATCCTTGCATTCTTTGGATGTGGTAAGAGCTTTGAAATATTATGTTGAAGCTACTAAAGATTTCAGGAAGACTTCTAGTCTATTTGTTATCTTTTCTGGTTCTAGGAAAGGTCAGAAGGCTTCTGCCATTTCCTTGGCATCTTGGTTAAAGCTTTTGATTCATCAGGCTAATTTGGAGTCAGGTCAGGCCCTGCCCCAGAGAATTACAGCTCATTCTACTAGATCAGTCTCCACTTTGTGGGCTTTTAAGAATGAAGCTTCAGTTGATCAGATTTGCAAAGCAGCAACTTGGTCTTCTTTGCATACATTTACTAAATTCTACCGTTTTGATGTATTTGCTCCTTCAGAAGCAGTTTTTAGAAAAGTTTTTCAGGCAGCTGTTTCAGTTTGATTTAAGTTTAAGTTTTTTCTTTTCATTATGAGAATAAACTTATATTTTGGGTTGGGGATTCATTTTTTTCATCGGAAAATGGCTGTTATTATTTTATCCCTCCCTCTCTAGTGACTCTTCTGTGGAGTTCCACATCTTGGGTATTACTATCCCATACGTCACTAGCTCATGGACTCTTGCCAATTACATGAAAGAAAACATAATTTATGTAAGAACTTACCTGATAAATTCATTTCTTTCATATTGGCAAGAGTCCATGAGACCCACCCTTTTATGGTGGTTATGTTTTTTTTGTATAAAGCACAATTATTTCCAAATTCCTTTGATGTTTTTTACTCCTTTCTTTATCACCCCACTACTTGGCTATTCGTTAAACTGAATTGTGCTTGTTTTTTTCCTAAGCATAAAACTTGGCCTACTATTTTCATTCATTATTTGATCTCTCCTGTTTTGTTATCCATACACTGTGACGTCGTCTTTATCCAGACTATAAAGCAGGCCACATTAAAGAGATATGTTAGGGATGTATTGCATTCCTGTAAAGAAATACATTTTTGCCTTTATATATGAATACAGTTATACCAGCTTTTGCGGCTGCTAGCCATATGTCTGCTATGGCATACTATTCTTTATATCCTGTAGACAATAAAATCAGGGCTCATAGCATCTCCCTTCTGACTGTCCATTGACACAGTAGACAATGCCTATGTACAACACTTCATTCTCTGTCTCTCCCATGCAGCCAGGGGCAGTAACAGATCAATTTACAAAATAAAACCACATACTTACTGTTATTACCCCTCCTAACAGGAAGTAAGTTAAAGGGACAATATGCACATTGTAATTACAAGACATTTCTGTTGTACTGCTATTTGCTAACATATTAGCCAAGTTTTAACAGTTTTAAAACCAATTAACATCCTTTTTACTGCAAATGTTGTTAAATAGCCAAACTCTACCCATCTTTTGCCTTATTTGAAGAAGCCTATCTGGGCTTGAGTCTGCAGACAAGGCTAGCAATAGTAATAATGTTAGTATATATTGCAATTATCATCAGTTAAAGCTGATTAGGGAAATATATGTGACAGGGTTAGCCTTTAGAATTCAGTAGGGTGCATTTCATGTTCTGAATATTAACAAATTCTCAATTTTCAGAGCTAAATTACATGAAAAAGGGGCAAAATAAACCACACAAATGTATTGCAACGTTATTTCATTACACATAACTAACCGTGATATAAAAATCTCAATGTGTTCACTGTCCCTTTAAATAAAATCTACTTCCGTTAAATAAAATAAGCATCCGATTACAAACTCAGACTTAACATGTGCTAAAGTAAAGGGTAAAACTGATATACAGTTAAAGTAATTTCCAAAACTTTAATTCACCATAAAAACATTATGCAACATATTATCTACCAAATCCACTATAAATAGGGTGACCATATTGCCACGTTAAAAAGGGACACATATGAAAATTACATATGTCAGGGTTCTTATACAAAACATTTCTGTATTTTTCATGTGTGTCCCTTTTTAAAGCGGCAATATGGTCACCCTAACTATAAATATTTTCAAATAAAGTATCTAACAATATAGGTAGTGGGACATGTCCAGGTAAAAAACAGCTTTCTTGAAATATAAGGTAATTAGGAAATTACTTGGTTTGATGTCTGGAACCATTTGAGCAGAGGATGGAGTGCATGAACTAATCAGAGTGATAGAATTGTAGACATAAAAGGAGTCCGAACCCTAAGGGCCTTCCTAAACCAGGCGTCAAAATAAGCGGATAACCAGACTGTTCCTGTAGTCATAAACAGTAAATCAAGTTGTGAATAGTGTATCTCAGTAGAAGGGGTCAGACAGGTCATGTAGTCAGGTTTACGAGGACAGGTCAGGCACAAGTACACTTCAGTCTTCATACAGAATAACCAAGCACTGAATGGGAGTCTGAGATGACCTTTTAAGACCTCCCTTTCAGGCTAAGTGCCAGGAACACATATCAGGGTCGCTTCTGATCAATAATAGACATGTGCAATTCGGTTCGGATCGATTCAGAAATTCGGAAAATTCGGCAAATTCAGAGATTCGGATCAATCCGAATTTCCGAATTAAAATACTGCCAAATTTACCGAATAAATCCAAATTAGTTCGGATTTATTCGGTAAATTCGGATGGCCATTGATTACACTAGTATTGTACAGTATATTAGGTTATATCACTCTGCTATGGGTTACACCTAATATACAGTACATAATACTAGTCTAATACACAGCACACATACCGAATTTCCGAACCGAATCCAGACGAATTTTTTCGAATCCGAATGAATCCGAAACAAATTAATTAAAAGTTTTCCGAATTCGAATCAATCCGAATCGAAATTCGAAAAACTCTGAATCGATCCGAACCGAAACAAATTTTTCGATCATGCACATATCTAATCAATAACAGTATAAAGAGCGCTAAACTTAGCACACCAGTAAAAGTATTCAGGCCAGGTATGAAGATCATCCAGGGTTAGCTCTTGCTACAGCAAAAATTCTGCCTTTAGCACCCGCCGGTCCCAGCCTTCAGAACAGCGTGGCTCTTAGTACACTGCAACACTTGTAAGTATAGCACGGCTCCTGTCGTACATATAAGCCTGACAGGAAGAAAGATATAAATCAACATCCCCTTTTTAGGACCAGAATAAATATCAATATAGGCCCAGATTACAAGTGGCACACTAATGGTAGCGCGGGACGCAATAGCCCAATTGCTGGACTGTGGTAAATTTAGCACACAAATTGAAATTACAAGTTCATGGTAAAACAGATATACCAGAGAATGTTTAAATATATATATATATATATATATATATATATATATATATAGATTAAAGAGGGATATGGTATATGACAATGTATTTGACTGTAGAAGGCTCCAATGTGTTTATGTATGTATGTATGTATGTATGTATATATATATATATATATATATATATATATATATATAAACGGCACTACAAGTGCAAAATGCTCAATATAAATGTACTAATCCGCACCTCCAGTGAAGAAAAGGCACCACATGGTTACCATGGCAACCGATATACTGTGCATAATACAATACATATTCCACAAAGTAAATACATTATGTGTTATCTCAATTTGTGTAAATATATAGATATATGTGTTAAAGAACTCTCTGTCTCACTTATTGTTGCAGCATATTAGCCAATATAAACAAACAATCAAAATAAAGTAGATCTAATTATTAATGCATGTTTCAATGATTATTACATAATGTGCCCTTAACACTTTATCATAGTATAGGAGGAGCCGAACCACTGATATCTGATTCAAATCTCAATGCATAATATTGAAAATTCTGGACCGGTAATGGTCACTTCATCCATGTGAATGCTAATGTCGCCCATGTGACCTGCAAAGTGAAACGTCAACTGTGACATCACTAAGGGGTGACTGCACGTAGTGTAACCTGAAAGGAATACATTTTATTTTCTTAAAGCAACACTGTAACTTTAAATTGTATGGCATATAAATGTTAATATAACCATCAATGGTCACATATATAATTAAATGCTAGGATGTCAGATGACAAATGGCTATTGGTTTAGAGGTGGAAACGTCACCTCATTGGAGAAGAGCGATGTGCCATGGGTTGCCAGAGGTGCTGAGTTAGTGATATACTTGCCCCACAGATAGGGAGGGTTTAACACTGTTTTTTAAGTAAATGATGACTGAAACTAATCTTTATGTTTAGTGATGGTAAATCCTAGCGTTTGTTATAGCCGGACAGATAGCACAGCATGCTAAGGCACTGTGGCTGAGCTCTGTAGCAACCCAAGGGTTGCAGGTTCGATCCCCGGCGAGGTCCACTCAGCCTTTCATCCTTCCAAGGTTGATAAAATGAGTAGCGCCTTGAGACCCTTACGGGTGATTAGACGCGCTTTACAAGTACCCAATACGATACGATTATACACTTGGGGCGCGATCCGATATAGATCGCAGTTTGCGGCGCAAGCGAGGGAACCGGCGTCGCCCGCAGTTTTAGCTCGCAACTCGAGCTATCCCATATAGGTCGCCGTCAGATGCTAACGTGCCGTAAGTCTGACAAACCAGCGATGTCCAGAAATCTGCGCAAGTACAAATTTCTGGCGTCGCCAGTGACTTGCGGCACGTTAGAATCTGCCGGCGCCTATAAAACCTGACTAAAGTCTAAAACACCCGCACTGTCTAACACGCCTCCCTAACATAGCCCGCACTGTCTAACACGCCTCCCTAACATAGCTCGACACGTATAACCCTCTATCCGCTATCCCCCCTCACTAGCCTAACAATAAAAAAGCTATTAACCCCTAAACCGCTGCTCCCGTACCCCGCCGCAACCTAATAAAGTTATTAACCCCTAAACCGCCGCTCCCGTACCCCGCCGCCAGCTATATTATATCTATAACCCCCTAAAGTGAGCCCCTAACACCGCCGCCATCTATATTAAAATTATTAACCCCTAATGTAAGCCCCTTACACCGCCGCCATCTCTATTAAAATGATTAACCCCTAATTTAATCTACCTACCCCGCCGCCAGCTATGTTATCTATATTAACCCTAAGTATATTATAGTTAATATAGTTATTACATTATATATATATTAACTATATTAACCCTAATTATATTAGGGTTAATATAGTTAATATAGTTACTATAGTATTTATATTAACTATATTAACTCTATCTAACCCTAACACCCCTAACTAAATTTATATTAAATTAATCTAATTCATTTATAAACTAAAATATTCCTATTTAAATCTAAATACTTAACCTATAAAATAAACCCTAAGATAGCTACAATATAATTAATAATTACATTGTAGCTATGTTAGGGTTAATATTTATTTTACAGGTAAATTGTTAATTATTTTAACTAGGTATAATAGATATTAAATAGTTATTAACTATTTAATATCTACCTAGTTAAAATAATTACCCAATTACCTGTAAAATAAATCCTAACCTAAGTTACAAATACACCTACACTATCAATAAATTAAATAAACTACAAACATCTATCTAAAAATACAATTAAATTAACTAAACTAAATTACAAAAAAAACCAAACACTAAATTACAAAAAATAAAAAAAAATTACAAGATTTTTAAGCTAATTACACCTATTCTAAGCCCCCTAATAAAATAATAAACCCCCAAAATAAAAAAAATTCCCTGCCCTATTCTAAATTAAACAAATTTCAAAGCTCTTTACCTTACCAGCCCTTAAAAGGGCCTTTTGTGGGGCATGCCCCAAAGAATTCAGCTCTTTTGCATACAACAAATACAATCCCCCCCCCCATTACAACCCACCACCCACATACCCCTATTCTAAAACCACCCAAACCCCCCTTAAAAAAGCCTAACACTACCCCCCTGAAGATCTCCCTACCTTGTCTTCACCACACCGGGCCGAACTCCTGATCCGATCCGGGCGATGTCTTCCTCCAAGCGGCAAAGAAGAATTCTTCCTCCGGCGACGTCTTCCTCCAAGCGGCAGCAAAGTCTTCATTCTTCCGGCGGCATCTTCAATCTTCTTTCTTCGCTCCGCCGCCGCGGAGCATCCATCCCGGCCGACTGCTGTACTACGAATGAGGTACCTTTAAATGACGTCATCCAAGATGGCGTCCGCCGAATTCCGATTGGCTGATAGGATTCTATCAGCCAATCGGAATTAAGTTAGAAAAATCTGATTGGCTGATTGAATCAGCCAATCAGATTCAAGTTCAATCCGATTGGCTGATCCAATCAGCCAATCAGATTGAGCTCGCGTTCTATTGGCTGTTCCGATCAGCCAATAGAATGCGAGATCAATCTGATTGGCTGATTGGATCAGCCAATCGGATTGAACTTGAATCTGATTGGCTGATTCAATCAGCCAATCAGATTTTTCTAACTTAATTCCGATTGGCTGATAGAATCCTATCAGTCAATCGGAATTCGGCGGACGCCATCTTGGATGACGTCATTTAAAGGTACCTCATTCGTAGTACAGCAGTCGGCCGGGATGGATGCTCCGCGGCGGCGGAGCGAAGAAAGAAGATTGAAGATGCCGCCGGAAGAATGAAGACTTTGCTGCCGCTTGGAGGAAGACGTCGCCGGAGGAAGAATTCTTCTTTGCTGCTTGGAGGAAGACATCGCCGGAGGAAGAATTCTTCTTTGCCGCTTGGAGGAAGACATCGCCCGGATCGGATCAGGAGTTCGGCCCGGTGTGGTGAAGACAAAGTAGGGAGATCTTCAGGGGGGTAGTGTTAGGCTTTTTTAAGGGGGGTTTGGGTGGTTTTAGAATAGGGGTATGTGGGTGGTGGGTTGTAATGGGGGGGGGGGGATTGTATTTGTTGTATGCAAAAGAGCTGAATTCTTTGGGGCATGCCCCACAAAAGGCCCTTTTAAGGGCTGGTAAGGTAAAGAGCTTTGAATTTTGTTTAATTTAGAATAGGGCAGGGAATTTTTTTTATTTTGGGGGTTTATTATTTTATTAGGGGGCTTAGAATAGGTGTAATTAGCTTAAAAATCTTGTAATTTTTTTTATTTTTTGTAATTTAGTGTTTGTTTTTTTTTGTAATTTAGTTTAGTTAATTTAATTGTATTTTTAGATAGATGTTTGTAGTTTATTTAATTTATTGATAGTGTAGGTGTATTTGTAACTTAGGTTAGGATTTATTTTACAGGTAATTGGGTAATTATTTTAACTAGGTAGATATTAAATAGTTAATAACTATTTAATATCTATTATACCTTGTTAAAATAATTAACAATTTACCTGTAAAATAAATATTAACCCTAACATAGCTACAATGTAATTATTAATTATATTGTAGCTATCTTAGGGTTTATTTTATAGGTAAGTATTTAGATTTAAATAGGAATATTTTAGTTTATAAATGAATTAGATTAATTTAATATAAATTTAGTTAGGGGTGTTAGGGTTAGATAGAGTTAATATAGTTAATATAAATACTATAGTAACTATATTAACTATATTAACCCTAATATAATTAGGGTTAATATAGTTAATATATATAATGTAATACCTATATTAACTATAATATACTTAGGGTTAATATAGATAATATAGCTGGCGGCGGGGTAGGTAGATTAAATTAGGGGTTAATCATTTTAATAGAGATGGCGGCGGTGTAAGGGGCTTACATTAGGGGTTAATAATATTAATATAGCTGGCGGCGGTATAGGGGGATTAGATTAGGGGTTAATAATTTTTATATAGGTGGCGGCGGTGTAAGGGGTCAGATTAGGGGATAGATAAGGTAGATGGCGGCGGTTTTAGAGGCTCACAGTAGGGGGTTAGTTTATGTAGATGGCGGCGGGGTCCGGGAGCGGCGGTTTAGGGGGTAATAACTTTATTAGGGATTTTTGGGGGGGGGGATCGCGGTTGACAGGGAGATAGACATTGCGCATGCGTTAGGTGTTAGGTTTTATTTAGCAGATCGCGGTTGACAGGGAGATAGACATTGCGCATGCGTTAGGTGTTAGGTTTATTTTCTAGTTAGTTTAGGGAGTTACGGGGCTCCAATAGTCAGCGTAAGGCTTCTTACGGCTGCTTTTTGTGGCGAGGTGAAAATGGAGTAAGTTTTCTCCATTTTCGCCACGTAAGTCCTTACGCTGCATATTGGATACCAAACTGCGCTGGTTTGGTATACCTGCCTATGGCCCAAAAAACTACGGGCGACGGCAGAAATATACGCGCGTAACTTCTAGGTTACGCCGTATATAGGATACCAAATCAGCGTAAATATTGGCGTCGCCGGCTTTTGCGGGCGACGCTTTATATCGGATCGACCCCTTGGATTTACCATCACTTAAAGCAAAATAAAGAGACTTACACATTCTACTCCTAATGGAAATCTAATTACTTCAGGAGTTTAGCCACCGTGATGCATGTTATGTTTAGCGCTAGGGGAGATCTAAACCTTTCATTAGGGACCCAGAGTAGAACGCTAACCTTATATTTAATGTAAGATATGGTAGAGATGTAGACAATTATATTCAGTCTACCTCAAATAAAGAATATATTATGTACCAAGCTATTCAATGCATATTAGAATAAGAAAACTAAAGAAGAAAGAAAAATCCTTTAACAAAAGAAAATTTTTAAACATTTTTGAAAAAACACGGGGAAAAATTATTTGGAAAAAACCTTAAAAAACTTAGATAATCAAGGTCCGTAGTGGTACTCATAATAAAGTTGTCATTAGGTAAGAAGAGAGGCTTATAAGAAACAATGCAAATCTAATGCAGTAGCAGCGCTGCGGAATCTGTTGGCGCTCTACAAATACCTGATAATAATAATAATAATAATTGTCGGAGACCATGAGAATACACTGTGTTAAGCCTATTTATCCATATGTATTCCAATTTGAAAAGTCTTTATTAACGGTCTCCCCCATGGCTTAGAGGTGGTACATGGTCTATAAAGGTAAATGTGATATCACTTGCTGTATGGCCTACCTCTACAAAATGTTGGGCCACTGGCTAGTCACGGCTTCTGCTCTTTAAGGCTGTTCTTATCACATAGCGATGATTCGTCATGCGAGTACGAGCATCCTCCGTAGTCATATTATCATAAAATTACCCACAGCTGCAGCGAAGTAAATATATTACATATTTTGTTGTATAGGTAAAAAAAAAAGTTGAATGTGGTATTTCTTATTGTTATGTGGGTGATGAAATGTCTTGCAGGTGGTACATCCAGTACATCTAAAAGCTCCCATGTATTACTCTTCAGCCAGGAGCATTGGGTATAGCAATGTATTAGGTCAGTAATAACCAACTGATCTTGTAAATGTATATTTCTTTTAAATCCCACTCTAGAGGGGATTCTATTTTGCAAATAGTAATGTGAAATCACTTTTTAAAATATGCCAATGAATAAACAGAGGTAGACCGATATCATTAATATCCGGATTATACTTTGTACTTAAAGTAAGTCTCTTCACCTTTTTTGGCTTATCAATGGCTGGTACTTCCAGATAAAAATTCTCATATATCTGGATACATTGTGTTAGGTCATCATATATAAATGTGCTAATGATGAGGCCACATTTGGACTGAATGGGGCCATAATCTGTTGATAATATTGTCTCTTGAATCAAAAGTAGTTCATTTAGAGACTTAAGTCTAGAATTTACAATAGATACTCCACAGGTGGTCCTACGTACTGATATCTGTTAAGAGTTCATTCTACTGAAGTTATGCCTGTCTCATGGGGAATCACAGTATAAAGACTGTTGAAGTCTGAAGTTACCAGGATTCAGTCTTGTTCAAATGGGAAATCTTTCAGAACTTCCAAGAGTTGTGGAGAATCTCTGAGGTACAATCTCATATTCAAAACACATGGTTGCAAGAAAAATCCGCAATTATTGACAGGGGTGATGAGATCAAATCCCTTTCTGACAGCCTGCCAGGGGGTGTATCATATATTTATGGATTTTGGTTTTTGTGTGTATAATAGTGGACATATAGGATTAGGTGGAGTCAGAAATTCTTCCATCTCCTTATTTACTGTATATATCCCTGCTGTATGCCCTTGGAAACCACAGAAGAAATGTTTTTTTGATAGTTTCTCAGTGAATCTCTACTTAATGGACTATATGTGTCTGTGTCACTCAACTGTTGTATGATCTCTGCTCTATAGTCGCTGTAGTTCATGATAACCATGGCACCACCCTTATATGCAGGGTGAATTAATATACTTGGATCTTTAGCCGATGATCTAATAGCAGCTCTTTCTTCACTAGACAAGTTATTGTGGAACTTCTGCGCATCCCGCATATCCTGTATTACCAGCCACTAGGATTATTGGTGGGTGGATCAAATGTGCTTTTTCTCATTGCCATTAAAATATTTTTAAAATAGTCCTTTAATCTTAAGGAACATTAGAATTTATGTAGATCAACGTAAAGAACGAAACATCTCTGCACTGAGTAGGCATAAAATTCAGTCCCTTATTTAAGAGGCTCTTTTCTTCCTCACTCAAGATCTGGTCACTGAGGTAAGTGACCATATCTTTATGAATATCCATGTTCCCTTGTGGGATATTATGTTTTTTTTCATAACATCCCCGCCAATGAAGAGGCCACCACCTCTTCATTGGCCCAATCTTGTTGTTACACCCTGAAAAAACTGTTCTCCTCCGGGAGGGGTGAAGGCCTCCCTACTATCAGTTAGTGGAGAATCAGAATCAGACCCCAAGCTGCTGTCAATTGTTTGGAGTGTTCTACTCATATATTGTTGTGGTCTCCTGTGGCATCTAGGAACATATACAGTATTCTTCTATTATCACTTCCCAGAATTCAGCGGTAGATGCACTTCTCTTTATAATCCTTTGTTACTGTTTGAAGCTTTCTGCTTTTGAACTGTATCAGTGCCTCTGTATTCTTTTTCTTGGAGGGTATAAATATGTCTCTAAATATATTTATGTATAAATATATGTATGTGTTCATGTATACATGTCTATGTATTTGTATATATGTGTATACATGTGTATAAATGGGAGTATGTGTAAATATTTATGTGCATAAACATATATATAGGTTTCCAAAAGACAATGCGATGTATCTTAAATCAGCTCCGTCCACAATTAGTTAATGGAGGTGTGTTAGCAGAGTTTCTTAGGCTGGGAGTGCATACACTTACTGAAACGCCTTATGGAATGTAATACAGTCCCATGTAATGTGCCCTACTAAGGTGCTGCCTGTAGATGGCAGAAAAAGCACAATTAGAGGTTGATACTATCAGTCGAGAGTCTCTTCTTAGAGAGAAACCTGACAAATCAAAACAGTCGAAGTTCTCAGCTGACAGAGCAAGTTTTGTTACCCAATACTCGTCCGAATACCAACAAATCTGTAGAGTAATCAAAAAAACATTTGCCCATGCTTTTGGCAGATGATAGGCTGCAACAAGAAGTACACAAAGGTTGCAACTTTTCCTATCGAAAAGGTGTCACCTTAGGCAATCTATTATCACCTAGTGAGCTTAAAATTAACAGACAAACTAGTTCTTGGCTCCAAGTGAAAGGCATGCACAGATGTGGCTACAGCCAGTGTATCCCGTGCAGTTTTGCATATTTTTCGAACACATTAGAATCACACACCAATGGTAAAAAATACGATTTAGACACCTGTGTAAACTGTAGATCTAAATATGCAGTATACCTGATCTGGTGTACTTGTAATTGTAAACAATACAAAGGTTGTACTATACGTGAGGTCAGGGAGAGGATTAGACAGCATCTCTCTGACATCAAACGTAAAGATGGCTGTTCAGAGCTTGCAAACCATTTCATCCAAGAACACAACAGTGTTAATACAACACTCAAATGGATGGTGATTGAGACAGTAAAGTTACCCAAAAGAGGAGGCAATATGGCAAAATTACTTTTGAAGCGAGAGGCCTTTTGGATATTTAATCTTGATACAGAATACCAAAAGGATATAATTCCATATTTGACCTTATTAACTTTTGGGAGTAGCTCTACTAACACTTTAAACTCATTTGTTCTTCTTTTTCCTTTTGCTCATATTTATTTTTATTGTTTTTTATTTTTATTCTTTGCAATTTCAGAATTGCTTTCCGCAAATATTTGCAATGTATATATAGTTCTTCAACAAACGATCTAGGTTAAATATACCTATTAGAGCAAATATAAATTAGCCACTTATTTTATTAGTCATTATCTGAACAAAAATCTTGCTCAATATATATTTTGATATACAGTATTTTTTATAATTATTCCATGTATCAAATCTTCTTGCATCCCTCATTTATTGCATCTTTCCTTTTGGGTTTAACTCTTGCAAGTATTCATTTCTATTGAATACCTAGAACTGGTCTACATGTTGCAACATTGTTCTTTGCAGCTTCTTTGTATATAATAAGTTTATAATTTAAATGTTTTGTCAAAAATGAGTAAGCACACATTTTTTCATCTTGAAGTGACATATACTTAAAGGGACATAATACTCATATGCTAAATCACTTGAAACTGATGCAGTATAACTGTAAAAAGCTGACAGGAAAATATCACCTGAGCATCTCTATGTAAAAAAGGAAGATATTTTACCTCACAATCTCCTCAGCTCAGCAGAGTAAGTTCTGTGTAAAAAGTTATACCTCACCTGCTCCCAGCTGCAGGTAAAAATAAAAAAAATGAAGAAATGAACAGCAGCCAATCAGCATCAGCAGTGCTGAGGTCATGAACTCTTACTGTGATCTCATGAGATTTGACTTAACTCTCATGAGATTTCATAGTAAGCTTCCTTTACCTGATTGGTGAAATAATATGAGAGTTCACGAGGCTCATCCTTTCAGCTGTCCCAGGACAGACACACTAAAATGCTGCTTAGAAATCCTTTACAATGGGAGGTGGCTACTGAGGAACTTTTGAGGTAAAATATCTTTCTTTTTTACATAGAGATCTTCAGGAGATATTTTCTAGTCAACTTTTTACAGCTATGCTGCATCACTTTCAAATGTTTAAACATTTGGGTATTATGGCCCTTTTAACCCCTTAATGACCGAGGACGTGCAGGGTACGTCCTCAAAAAAAAGGCAGTTAATGCCTGAGAACGTACCCTGCACGTCCTCGGTGTGGAAAGCAGCTGGAAGCGATCCTGCTCGCTTCCAGCTGCTTTCCGGTTATTGCAGTGATGCCTCGATATGGAGGCATCCTGCAATAACCTTACATGGCCATCCGATGCAGAGAGAGCCACTCTGTGGCCCTCTCTGCACCAGACATCAATGGCCGGTATCGTTGGTGGGTGGGAGCCAACTTGGGAGGCGGGTGGGCGGCCATCGGTGTGCCCTGTGACATCAAGGGGGCGCGTGCACGGGCGGGAGCGGGTGGGAACCGCTACACTACGGAAAATATTTTTAGGAAAAAATGCCCAAATCTTGTTTGTGCAAAAGCACAAAAAGAGATCGTGGAGGGGTGGGGGGTTGGTTTTGTGTGGGGGGAAGCTACACTACAGAAAATTTTAATAAAAATTAAAAAAAAACACGTTTTCTTCTAAACTGGGTACTGGCAGACAGCTGCCAGTACCCAAGATGGCGCAGATTAAGTTAGAGTGGGAGGGTTATAGAGCTGTTTGGGGGGGATCAGTGAGGTTGGGGGCTAAGGGGGGGATAGTACACATCAGCATATGTAAATATGCTTTAAAAAAAAAACACACAAAAAAAACAAATATAGCTTTTATTTTAGTACTGGCAGACTTTCTGCCAGTACTTAAGATGGCGGGACAATTGTGTGGTGGGGGAGGGAAGAGAGCTGTTTGGGAGGGATCAGGGGGTCTGATGTTTCAGGTGGGAGGCTGAGCTCTACACTAAATGTGATATTAACCTTGCAAGCTCCCTACAAGCTACCTAATTAACCCCTTCACTGCTAGCCATAATACACGTGTGATGCGTAGCAGCATTTAGCGGCCTTCTAAATACCAAAAAGCAACACCAAAGCCATATATGTCTGCTATTTCTGAACAAAGGGGATCCCAGAGAAGCATTTACAACCATTTGTGCCATAACTGCACAAGCTGTTTGTAAATGATTTCAGTGAGAAACCTAAAA
This sequence comes from Bombina bombina, assembly GCF_027579735.1. Lineage (NCBI taxonomy): Eukaryota > Metazoa > Chordata > Amphibia > Anura > Bombinatoridae > Bombina > Bombina bombina. The sequence continues at coordinate 1,108,117,750 of NC_069503.1, forward strand.
TTGTGAAAAATTTAACGTTTTTTTTTTATTTGATCGCATTTGGCAGTGAAATGGTGGCATGAAATATACCAAAATGGGCCTAGATCAATACTTGGGGTTGTCTACTACACTACACTAAAGCTAAAATTACCCTAAAAAGCTCCCTACATGCTCCCTAATTAACCCCTTCACTGCTGGGCATAATACACGTGTGGTGCGCAGTGGCATTTAGTGGCATTCTAATTACCAAAAAGCAACACCAAAGCCATATAAGTCTGCTATTTCTGAACAAAGGGGATCCCAGAGAAGAATTTACAACCATTTGTGCCATAATTGCACAAGCTGTTTGTAAATAATTTCAGTGAGAAACCTAAAGTTTGTGAAAAAATTTGTGAAAAAGTGAACAATTTTTTTTATTTGATCGCATTTGGCGGTGAAATGGTGGCATGAAATATACCAAAATGGGCCTAGATCAATACTTTGGGTTGTCTACTAAAAAAAAATATATACATGTCAATGGATATTCAGAGATTCCTGAAAGATATCAGTGTTCTAATGTAACTAGCGCTAATTTTGAAAAAAAAAAAAATGGTTTGGAAATAGCAAAGTGCTATTTGTATTTATGGCCCTATAACTTGCAAAAAAAGCAAAGAACATGTAAACATTGGGTATTTCTAAACTCAGGGCAAAATTTAGAAACTATTTAGCATAGGTGTTTTTTGGTGGTTGTAGATATGTAACAGATTTTGGGGGTCAAAGCTAGAAAAAGTGGCATCTTTAGAAAGTCCATTTAATGGCGAGAAAAACGGTATATAATATGTGTGGGTACAGTAAATGAGTAAGAGGAAAATTACAGCTAAACACAAACACCGCAAACATGTAAAAATAGCCTTGGTCCCAAACGGACAGAAAATGGAAAAGTGCTGTGGTCATTAAGGGGTTAAGCATCCCTTTTTTTTCTACAAAAGTATTCTAATTATTAGATGATATTTTGTTATTAATAGTTTATGTCTAGCAGAGTGGATTTCAATAGTGTGTCTAACCAAAAAAAACTTTTTTTCTTATGTATCACTTGTCCTTTCTACTTTTAATTTGAGGATTTTGTCTGGGAAGGTCAGTCACATGATGTATTTTGTCCAATAAGCGAGGGGCAAGCCCTATTTATTTTAGCATTCTTTTAATTTGAACCATGCTTATGATTAAGGCTGAAACTTCGAAACATGTAAAGCATTGTTCACAAGCTTTGCAACCCCGCTTGTTCTAATTTTAACTTTGACCGCAATAAAGAAAACTTTTATGATTTCAAGGAGAAGTGCCAGCCTTTTTTCTACTTTTTGAAACTTACATATATATATATATATATATATATATATATATATATATATATATATGTAGCACGCAAGTAATAAATAGAAAAGTGCTCCTCTTAGAAGTCTATAGGGAGAGGGATTTAGCACAGCAATGATGTCCAAGGTCCTTAATTAGCACGCCTTAGTCTTTTGCTTATACGTAAACATTTTTACTTTCAGCTTGTAATATCAACACTAAGCTGGGAGCACTAATGTTTCACCTTGTGCACAGTTAGCGCTTGTGAGCGATAAAAATGTATCACTCCACTTATAATCTAACCCATAATGTGTATCAACCCATAAAAATAAAGGAAGTTGTGACCTACTTAACTAATTCAGTAGCTCCTTGGTTTGAGCGTACAAGTAGCTCCTATGTTTAGTACACTTCTTGCAATAGTTTATTGATAATCAGCCCCAGTACAATCTTTCCATATTGGCCAAAAACACCAATAGTTAGTTTGTGGGGAAAATATAGTTTCCTCTTTGCAGTTAGTAATCAGCAACTGATTTAACCCTTCTCATTGTGTAATCACTTTATACAGAGCTTCACTGGTGAGGGGCAAGTAGTGTTATTCCTGCTTCTCAAACCATTAACGCGTTTCACCCCAGCAGATCAGGGTTCTCATTAAAGAAAAGAGATAATAAAGTAATATACAGTATCTATATATCTTCTATCATCTATCAATCTATCTTTCTATCATCAATATATCTATTTACCTGTCTCTCTTTCTATCTATCTTCTATCTATCAATATGTATCTATCAACCAATACAAATTAAGCACTACTTTGAAAAATATCTATATGCAAATTAAATGTTTTATAAGCATTTAAAACTGTAAATTTGTTATCACACTTTACAGGGTTTTGCAAATCAAGAGCAGTTTAATTATATATTTTTGGAAATACAAATGCCTGAGTATATTTATCTTATCTCTTTCAATTGTGGCCAGTTAGGGCCACATGTAAATTAGATACTGGACTGATCTAAACAATAACTGCATTCCATGTAGGTGGGTCAGCAAACTGTAGCATCTGCAAATCCACCTATCTGGAGTTAAACAAGCACAGTTTCCAAAGGTATTTATCAGTAAACACAGTTCACATTGAATGTCCCTTTTAGCATAATGGTTGGGAAATATACGGCTAGATTACGAGTTGTACGTTAAGGTAAAATGCAGCGTTAAGAGGTCCTATCGCTGCTTTTTTACGCCCCGCTGCTATTACGAGTCTAGCAGGTTTAGGGGCACCACACACTTCTTTGGCCTTACTACAAAACGACTTACGTAAACTTCGTAAAGTCTTTTTTCTATGGGACTTCCATAGCGCCGGTATTACGAGTCTGTCCTGGGAGGCCAAAAAGTGAGCGGTACACCATCTACCTCCAAGATCCGTAACGCATTCTAAAGTCAGTAGTTATGAGTTTTACACTACAACGCCATAGCATAAAACTCATAACTAAAGTGCTAAAAAGTACACTAACACCCATAAACTACCTATTAACACCTAAACCGAGGCCCTCCCGCATCGCAAATACTAAAATAACATTTTTAACCCCTAATCTGCCGCTCCGGACATCGCCGCCACTATAATAAACATATTAACCCCTAAACCGCCGCACTCCCACATCGCAAACACTAGTTAAATAATATTAACCCCTAATCTGCTATCCCTAACATTGCCGCCACCTACCTACATTTATTAACCCCTAATCTGCCGTCCCCAACGTCGCCGCCACTATATTAAATGTATTAACCCCTAAATCTAAGTCTAACCCTAACACCCCCTAACTTAAAGATAATTTAAATAAATCTAAAGAAAATTACTATCATTAACTAAATTATTCCTATTTAAAACTAAATACTTACCTATAAAATAAACCCTAAGATAGCTACAATATAACTAATAGTTACATTGTAGCTAGCTTAGGGTTTATTTTTATTTTACAGGCAAGTGTGTATTTATTTTAACTAGGTAGAATAGTTACTAAATAGTTATTAACTATTTACTAACTGCCTATCTAAAATAAATACAAAAGTACCTGTAAAATAAAACCTAACCTAAGTTACACTAACACCTAACACTGCACTAAAATTAAATAAATTACCTACATTAAATACAATTAAATAAATTAAATTAGCTAAAGTACAACCCCCCCCCACTAAATTAAAGAAAATAATAAACAAATTACAAGATATTTAAACTAATTACACCTAATCTAATAGCCCTATCAAAATAAAAAGCCCCCCCAAAATAAAAAAAAAAACCCTAGCCTAAACTAAACTATCAATAGCCCTTAAAAGGGCCTTTTGTGGGGCATTGCCCCAAAGTAATCAGCTCTTTTTACCTGTAAAAAATAATACAAACAACCCCCCCAACAGTAAAACCCACACAACCAACCCCCCAAATAAAATACTAACTAAAAAAACCTAAGCTCCCCATTTGGATGGGCATTGCCCTTAAAAGGGAATTTAGCTCTATTGCAGGCCCAAACCCTAACCTAAAAATAAAACCCATCCAATACACCCTTAAAAAATCCTAACACTAATCCCCTGAAGATCGACTTACTATTCTGAAGACCGGACATCCATCCTCAAGGAAGAGGCAGAAGTCTTCATCCAACCAGGCCGAAGTCCTCAACGAAGCCGGGAGAAGTCTTCATCCAAGCCGTGCGAAGTGGTCCTCCAGACGGGCAGAAGTCTTCAACCAGACGGCATATCCTATCTTCATCCATCCGACGCGGAGCGGGTCCATCTTCAAGACATCCGACGCGAAGCATCCTCTTCATCCGGAGTCTTCTTACTGAATGAAGGTACCTTTAAGTGCCATCATCCAAGATGGCGTCCCTTAGATTCCGATTGGCTGATAGAATTCTATCGGCCAATCGGAATTAAGGTAGAAAAAATCCTACTGGCTGATGCAATCAGCCAATAGGATTGAAGTTCAATCCTATTGGCTGATCCAATCAGTCAATAGGATTGAGCTCGCATTCTATTGGCTGTTCCAATCAGCCAATAGAATGCAAGTTCAATCCTATTGACTGATAGTTTAGTTTAGGCTAGGTTTTTTTTTTATTTTGGGGGGCTTTTTTATTTTGATAGGGCTATTAGATTAGGTGTAATTATTTTAAATATCTTGTAATTTGTTTATTTTCTTTAATTTAGTGTTTGTTTGTTTTTGTACTTTAGCTAATTTAATTAAATTTCTATGGGGAAATTGTGCACAAGCGCGTACGACCAGCTCACCGCTGACTTAAGAAGCGCTGGTATTGGAGTGCGGTAAGGAGCACAATTTTGCTCTACGCTCATTTCTTGCCTTCAAATGCCGGGTTTGTAAAAACCCGTAATACCAGCGCTGCAGGTATGTGAGCGGTGGCACAAAACTGCTTGTTAGCACCGCATAGCCTCTAACGCTTTTAAGGGAAATATTTTTATTGTCTATAGGAAACTGGAAACCTATGGTGACTTATCTGCCAAGGGAATTAAGTTGTTGTGGTGCAATCAGTGCTTGTTTGCAGGTGCAACTGATGTTGGAAAGATGTACTTCTGACCTAGGGGAATATTTTACATAGTCCGAGCAGACATGATACGATGTAGCGTATCATGTCCGCTGCACATCGATAAATGCCAACAGCATACGCTCTCTGCATTTATCATTGCACCAGCAGTTCTTGTGAACTGCTGGTGCAATGCCATCCCCTGCAGATTTGCGGCCAATCGTCTGCTAGCAGGGGATGTATTCGATTGGGTTGATTTCTGTCCGCGGCCTCAGAGTAGGCGGACAAGTTATGGAGCCCCGGTCTTTAGACTGAAGGCTCGCCGGAAACAAGGGGCATCAAGCTCCATACAGAGCTTGATAAATCGGCCCCTAAGCATAAAAAATATCACTACTGTCTAAGGCATTCAATATAGAACTTCTGCATATGCCAAATGTATAAAATTGTGTTTTCTTTCATGATTTAGATAGAGCATACAACTTAACCCCTTGCTACTTGCAATTTCAGAGAAAGACATGCCCAAAATACTGGAGAATTTTTAGCATTTTTGATAGAGCCTTGTATTTTTTTTAAATTTACCTATCAAAACTATACATTTATTTTAAGTAGACAACCTAAGTATTGATCTAGGTCTATTTTGATATGATATATTTATTTAGGCCCATTTTGATATAGTTCATGCCACCATTTTGCCACCAAATGAAATCATTTAAAAAAAAAAACTTTTTTTTTACAAACTTTGGGTTACTCACTGAAATGATTTACATACTGCTTGTGCAGTCATAATACAAATGGTTGTGACAGCTTCTCTGGGATCCCCTTTGTTCAGAAATAACAGTCATTCATCCCTCTCCCTTAAAACTGTATTTTCTGTATTGTAGGGCCCCGCCCCTCCCTCCAGCTGGAAAATCTATCCATCCACCTCCTTCCTTCCCACACCTCCCACCAGCACCAATGGATGAAACAATCGAGCAAGCCGGCTTCATATGGTAACGGAGCAGTGATCGTGCACATGCCTGCATCCCACAAGCAGCAACTCTCGGTTGTCACTTAATAACCAAGACTGCTTGGGCTCGCTAAAGGTCCATCCCAGAGCTGAGTTACGTGGTATGCTGGGCTTTGCACCGCATGACGTAGATCTTCATCAATTTGGATTAAGAGGTTACAAAAACTTGATAATTTACTTATATTATCACATTTTCTTTGTTACTTTGTTATCCTTTGTTGGAAAGCAAAGATGTAAGCTCAGGAGCGAGCACATGTCTGCAGCATTATATTGCAGCAGTTTTGCAAGGTTGTTAGACATTTGCCCGAGTTCTCGATGGCAGCACTATTTCCTGCCATGTAAATGCTCCAGACGCGTCCAGACCTAGGTATCTCTTCAACAAAGAATACCATGACAACAAAGCAAATTTGTTAAAAGAAGTAAATTGGAAAGTTTTTTTTAGAATCGTATACTCTGTCTGAATCATAAAATAAAAAAAAAAATTAGTTTCATGTCCCTTTAAAATGCTAAATTCTTTGTTATACACACATAAAATACATTGTAAGACAAGAAGCAGTTTGTGTTGTATTTGGCTTTTAAATGGATATCAAACAGTTTTTACTTTTGTGCAAACATTGTTCTTGGTACCACATTCCCTAGAGAGGCCAAAAAGCCATTCGGTAACCTATTGTTTTCAACAACATGATATAAATAGCTGGTTTAGACATACTGCAACATTTTGCTGAAAACTTAGGTTACAGAATTTGCTTTTTGCTTTCTCTATAGAGTGTGGGATATGCACTTTTTAAAATAAATAAATAAATGTGTTTGTCAGTGTAGGGTCCAATTGAAATCAAAGTGTTGAATGATAACTAGTATGCCAATCTATAGTGCTTTTCCTTTTGCACCCCCAAGTTGCCTATTTAGAAACGTTACTGTTCGAATAATTTTCGGTAGTATCTAAGACCATATATATGAACAAAGAACCAGAACTGCTGTGATACCTAAGTATCCAACTCTAAGGGGCGCTGTGTCACAACCAATAGATTAAAGTAATATATATTTGATTTCTATCCAGTTGTAGTATATCTGTATCAAATTAGTATATAAATACATATGCCAATCTGTGTTCATATGATATATGACAGCTGTTTATGAACGATAAAACGATAAAATCATAAAATAGTAGAATCATAATATTATAAAAATATATCTTATCTGGGTCCTTATTAGAGACTTATATCACAAGTCCAGGTATTTCAGAATAATCCAGGTGTGTTCATCTGTGGTTATAATTCCAAGAATGGGACCATAAGGAACAGACTTGAAAAAATGCAGGCAGCTCCTCTCATAGAAAACGACAACAACCAGGTATATGTGAGAAAACAATCACAAAGAAGAGGGCGCCTCCTAGAGCAATAGTGAGATGGTGGTGAAATATAACAAATCTTGTGTTGTAGTTATACTCACAAAAGGAGCAGCACCATGTGTGCTAATTGACGCAAGCTGGGAACTCACAGTGACCCAGCAACACTGATCCTGCGATAGGATGTCAGGATACAGGGATTCCAGGTGGTAGGATTGATAAATGAGTAATCAATTTTGCCCTTATGTTGTGAAAAATTGATAAATGAGTAATCAATTTTGCCCTTATGTTGTGAAAAATAATGATATATTATGGCATTTGGCTTGTACGTGCATTGCTCCCCGTTTTTACTTAGAGTATATTTACATCGTCATGGTCCGGTATTATAACAGATCCTCTTGAGCTGTGCCGCATTGAAACAACTTTGTTATTATTATCAGGTATTTGTAGAGCACCAACAGGTTCTGCAGCACTATGAACATAGCTGGTATATAAAAAAACAATTTCAGGGATCAAATGGGGAGAGAGGATCCTGCTGAGAGTTGTTGTAGTAGGCTCTTATGAAGGTAAACTACAAACAGCTGGGTTCATAGGCTTACATGCTATGGGGTTTTAGGGGATAGCAGTGGAGATAGGAAGGTTAGTATAGGTTGTAAGCATCCCTGAATAGTAGAGTCTTAAGGGAGCACTTGAAGCTTTTAAAACTAGGGGAGATTCTTGTGGAGCGAGGCAGAGAGTTCTATAAGATGGGAGCCAGTCTTGAGAAATCTTGTAGAAGGGAATGTGAGGAGGTAGCAAGAGAGGAGGAAAGTAGGAAATCATGAGAGGAGCGAAGAGGACGGGAGGGAGAGTATCAGGAGACAAGGTCTGAGATGTAGGGGGGTGCAATGCAATTGAGGGATTTGTGTGTCAGAGTGAGGATTTTGTGTTTAATCCTGGAGGCAAGAGGAAGCCAGTGAAGGGATTGGCAGAGAGGTGCGGCAGATGAAGAGTGACGTGCAAGGAAGATGAGCCTGGCAGAGGCATTCTTTATGGATTGTAAAGGAGCTAGTCCGGCAGCTAGGAAGACCAGAGAGGATAGAGTTGCAGTAGTCAAGGCGGGAAAGGAAGAGAGAGTGGATTAAAATCTTTGTTGTGTCTTGTGTAAGGAAACGTCTAATTTTAGCGATGTTTTTAAGGTGGAAGCAGCAGGCTTTAGCCAAGGACTGAATGTGAGGAGTGAAAGAAAGATCTGAGTCACGTGTGACCCCAAGACATCGGGCATGTGAGGTTGGGGTAATGATGGAGTTATCAACAGTTAGAGACATGGGGTGTGGAGATTTTGGAAGAAGGGGGGAAAATAAGGAGCTCGGTTTTGGAGAGATTTAGCTTGAGGTAGTGAGAGGACATCCAAGATGAGATATGAGAGAGACAGTTAGTGACACGGGTTAGCAAGGAAGGAGATAGTTCTGGTGCAGAGAGATAGATTTGGGTATTGTCGGCATACAAATGATAATGAAACTTGTGGGACTTTATTAAAGAACCTAGTGAAGACATGTAGATTGAGAAGAGAAGGGGACTGAGGACAGAGCCTTGCGCAACCCCAAAAGAAAGAGGTAATGGGGCAGAGGATACCCCAGAGAAGGCTACATTAAAGGTACGGTTAGACAGATAGGAAGAGAACCATGAGAGAGCTATGTCACAGATGCCAAAGGATTGGAGGGTATGGAGCAAAAGAGGGTGGAGGACAGTATCAAAGGCTGCAGACAGATTAAGGAGGATAAGTAGAGAGAAGTGGCCTTTTGATTTTGCTGTAAGTAGGTCATTGGTAACCTTAACAATTGCTGTCTCTGTTGAGTGAAGGGGGCAAAATCCAGATTGCAGAGGGTCAAGGAGGGAGTTTAATTTAAGGAAATGGGATAGACATACATATACTAGATTTTCAAGAAGCTTTGAGGCCAGAGGTAGTAGGGAACTAGGGCGGTATTTGGATGGGGAGGTTGGATCGAGAGCAGGTTTTTTGAGGATAGGTGTGACTAATGCATGTTTAAGAGATGTGGGAACTATACCAGTGCTGAGGGAAAGGTTGAAGATGTGTGTGAGTATAGGGGTAAGGGTAGAAGAGAGGGAGGGGAGTAGTAGTGAGGGGATGGGGTCGAGGGGACAGGTAGTGAGGTGGGAGGATAGTATAAGGGCAGAAACTTCATCCTCTGTAACAGAGGCAAAAGAGCTAAATTTATGGCTATGTGGGTTTTGGATGATTGTGAGCTTTTGAGGGTGTGGGAGAACGGTAGTATGTTGAGAGCTGATTTCATTTCTGATGGAGTCGATTTTGTTGTTGAAGCAGCTGTCAAAATCTTGGGCTGAGAGAAAAGTTGTGGTGGGAGGTGGGGTTGGGCGGAGAAGAGTATTGAATGTGGAGAACAGACATTTTGGGTTTGAAGAAAGAGTAGAGATAAGAGTAGAGAAGTAATGTTGCTTATATAGATTAAGGGCAGAATAGTAAGAGTTCAAGATGAACTTATAGTGAAGAAAGTCAGTAGAACTCCGAGATTTCCTCCAGTGTCGCTAAGCAGTACGGGAACATCTGCGCAGGTACCGTGTTAGAGGAGTATGCCAGGGCTGAGGATGAGTGTTGTCAGAGGAGTATGCCAGGGCTGAGGATGAGTATATGTTTTCCGAGCTATGGTAGGTGGGGCCAGGTTATCAAGGGCCGATGTAAGGGTGGAGTTATAGTGACAGATGGATTCATCAGGACAGGAAAAGGAGGGGATGGAAGAGAGAAGAGGTTTGAGAGAGCTAGCGAGCTGTTGCTGATCTAATGACTTGATTCTTCTGTGAAGTTTAGTGTGAGGGGTAGAAGGGGGGAGAGTTGTAGGAAGGGAGGTTTTAACAGGACGTTTATCTAACTGTGTAAATATGTACCTTATTTTAAAATCCCTTCACGGATCTGATGATCTATTGAATCTCCGTGTGTTTTGATTGATAAAAACAGTTCCTTGTAATGACGTCATCGGGGGGGGGTTGCTCGTCGTGACTTGTGTTAGATAGATGGAAAATGCTATTGGTGATGACTGCGTGATATGGGGGGGGGTGTTAACATAGGGATGGACAATAATGTTTAAGACTATTGGCGTGTTGTAACCAATCATATCAGAAATATGAGAGCCAATATGATAACTAATTGAATTAATGTGTGACTTTCCTGCCGTAATATATAAGTGGCAACCTATGACAACCTCACAACGAGCACCCCCCCCCCCCCGATGACGTCATTGCCAGGAACTGTTTTTACCGAACAAAACACATGGAAATTCAATAGATCATCAGATCCATAAAGGGATTTTAAAATAAGGTACATATTTACACAGTTAGATAAATGTCCTGTTAACACAGTCATTTCAATGTGGCACAGCTCAAGAGGATCTGTTATAATACCGGACCATGACAGTGTAAATATACTCTAAGTAAAAACGAGGAGCAATACATGTACAAGCCAAATGCCATAATATATCATTATTTTTCACAACATAGGGGCAAAATTGATTACTCATTTATATATGAGTTAAATAATATTCACATAAATATAAATAAGGTGAAATTGATTACTCGTTTATATATGAGTTAAATAAAATTCACATAAACAAGGAGATATTGATACGTGCAAAGAGAGAGGAATAAGATACAATGTGTATTAACATATGTGTATATTGTTGATCAGGGCTTGGTCCCTTGCTGATGTCGAGCTAATGGGGATTTCTACATTTCAATTTGCTTAGATTGTAAATTTTTGGATTGCAGAGTGACTTATAAAAATGTTAGTTTTGTTTTGGGTGCCCATTGTTGGTGTCAAGTCAAGGGAATGTTTATTGGGATATTGCTAGTATGTAACAGCATCTAGGTTGTATATTGGTCAGTGGATTGAGAAACATATAGAATACAGGTAATTTTTTAATTGATTAACCTGCTTAAACAGGTGCTGGGAGGAGCCTATCAGGTTCAGATTAGATTTAAATGCCAGTGCCTCCTTAATGTGAACAGATGCCTGAGGAAACAGCTAGCTAAGCTGAGAAACGCGTTGCAACCTGTTACAACATTTATTTTTATATACCTTGGGTGAATACAAATACACATTTGCCTAGATTTAGAGTTCTGAGGCCAAAGGGGTGCGTTAGCTACGCATGCTTTTTTCTGGCCGCACCTTTTAAATACCGCTGGTATTTAGAGTTCACAGAAGGGCTGCGTTAGGCTCCAAAAAAGGAGCGTATAGCATATTTACCGCAACTTCAACTCTCGATACCAGCGGTGCTTGCAGACGCGGCCAGCTTCAAAAACGTGCTTGTGCACGATTCCCCCATAGAAAACAATGGGGCTGTTTGAGCTGAAAAAAACCTAACACCTGCAAAAAAGCCGTGTTCAGCTCCTAACGCAACCCCATTGTTTGCTATGGGGAAACACATCCTACGTCTGCACCTAACACTCTAACATGTACCCCGAGTCTAAACACCCCTAACCTTACACTTATTAACCCCTATTCTGCCGCCCCCGCTATCGCTGACCCCTGCATATTTTTTTTAACCCCTAATCTGCCACTCAGTAAACCGCCGCTACTTACATTATCCCTATGTACCCCTAATCTGCTGCCCCTAACACCGCCGACCCCTATATTATATTTATTAACCCCTAATCTGCCCCCCACAACGTCGCCTCCACCTGCCTACACTTATTAACCCCTAATCTGCCGAGCGGACCGCACCGCTATTATAATAAAGTTATTAACCCCTAATCCGCCTCACTCCCGCCTCAATAACCCTATAATAAATAGTATTAACCCCTAATCTGCCCTCCCTAACATCGCCGACACCTAACTTCAAACATTAACCCCTAATCTGCCGACTGGAGCTCACCGCTATTCTAATAAATGTATTAACCCCTAAAGCTAAGTCTAACCCTAACACTAACACCCCCCTAAGTTAAATATAATTTAAATCTAATGAAATAAATTAACTCTTATTAAATAAATGATTCCTATTTAAAGCTAAATACTTACCTGTAAAATAAATCCTAATATAGCTACAATATAAATTATAATTATATTATAGCTATTTTAGGATTTATATTTATTTTACAGGTAACTTTGTATTTATTTTAACCAGGTACAATAGCTATTAAATAGTTAAGAACTATTTAATAGCTAAAATAGTTAAAATAATTACAAATTTACCTGTAAAATAAATCCTAACCTAAGTTACAATTAAACCTAACACTACACTATCAATAAATAAATTAAATAAAATACCTACAATTACCTACAATTAAACCTAACACTACACTATCAATAAATGAATTAAATACAATACCTACAAATAACTACAATTAAATAAACTAACTAAAGTACAAAAAATAGAAAAGAACTAAGTTACAAAAAATAAAAAAATATTTACAAACATTAGAAAAAAATTACAACAATTTTAAACTAATTACACCTACTCTAAGCCCCCTAATAAAATAACAAAGCCCCCCAAAATAAAAAAATGCCCTACCCTATTCTAAATTAAAAAAGTTCAAAGCTCTTTTACCTTACCAGCCCTGAACAGGTTCCTTTGCGGGGCATGCCCCAAAGAATTCAGCTCTTTTGCCTGTAAAAAAAACACATACAATACCCCCCCAACATTACAACCCACCACCCACATACCCCTAATCTAACCCAAACCCCCCTTAAATAAACCTAACACTAAGCCCCTGAAGATCTTCCTACCTTATCTTCACCATACCAGGTTCACCAATCGATCCGGAAGAGCTCCTCCAATGTCTTGATCCAAGCCCAAGCGGGGGGCTGAAGATGTCCATGATCCGGCTGAAGTCTTCATCCAAGCGGGAGCTGAAGAGGTCCATGATCCGGCTGAAGTCTTCTATCAGATTGAGCTCGCATTCTATTGGCTGTTCCGATCATTTTTGACGTATTTGTATTGCGAACGTTTTTTTGGCGCCAAAAAATATGGGCGTCATTCTTGGCGCCAGTTTTTTTCACACATTATTTCAGTCTCACTTTTCAGTTGCTTCTGGTTTCTAGACGCTTGTTTCATTTTGCATTTTTTCCCATTCCTAAAACTGCCATTTAAGGGATTTGATAATTTTGCTTTATATGTTGTTTTTTCTATTACATATTGCAAGATATTCCAAAAACTGTTCCTGTATCAGAAAATACTGTTGGATTCCGGATGACTGATATCAGTCCTACCAAAGCTAAGTTCATTTATTTTAATGTTATGAATGTTTATCTTTAGCTATGGTTTGTAATAAGTTATCAATAGTCCATTAGTATTTATGCATTATCTATTGCTATTCTTTTTACATCTAATGTACAAGATATACTTAGGAATTTATAAGAATATTTTTCTGATTCTATTCTAAAGGCTTTGTCTGACATCCCGCCTTCTAATAAAAATTTTTAGGTCTTTTTTAAACTCCTCATTTAGTTGATGAAGTTTCAAATGACCAACAACATACTGAATTATCCTTCTCTGATGGTGTTTTTTCTCATTCAGAATTTTCTTCATCAGATATTGACACTAACAAATCTACTTTTTTATTTTTAAATAGAGTACATTCGTTCTTTGTTGAAAAGGTGTTGATTATTTTGGATATTGAAGTAACTAGTTCTTTTGATTTTTTTTTTTTTTGAATCAAATTATTAATTTATTTGGAAATATATATATAAAAACACAATAGTACACATAACTTGTATATTAATGTGATGGAAAGAATGAAATGAAACCCAGCAGGTAATGTCTCAGTGAACTGGATTTGATGGTTTGAAAGGGTGTACTAATAAACAGGTGGGGAATCTGATACAAAAGAAGAAATATATTTCAGTTAAAAATGTATATCATTAGACACAATGTGGCTCAAAAAATAAAAACTAAAAAAGGAAAAAATCCAAAAATAGCATAAAAAGAAAAAGAAAAAATCTTCAGAAAAAATGTATAGAAAAACGATACTTCCGATTAAAAATTGCTGCAGCAAAAAGAAAAAAGTGATAAAAGCTAACACTTGAATTTTGTCTAAAATAAACTTCTATTTGGGCCGTACATTCAAATAGTACTAAAAAGAGTGTATATCTGAAAATGTCTCTGTAGTCTCTAAGTTCCCACGTAGGTCTTTGATTCTTCGAAATAATACCAGATACTTTGTAATGTCTCTTAAAGTGTTAGTAAAAGTCTGTATTGTTGCAATTACTAAAATGTGGCCATAAGGACTTATAATCCCACGATCTTAAAGTTGGTATGTATCAACCTTAATGTTTATATTTGTAATAAGGTATATATGGATCTTCTTTTAGAAAATTATAACATTGTTACAAATTCCTGCTAGAGTATAATTCCTTTTAAAACTGATCAGCCGATGATATTTTAAAAGCGCTCACTTGCGGCTTTAATTGTAATATCTCCTGAAACTCTTTACATATATTCTCAGATGGGGCAATGATTCTTTTCTTTTATCCTTAAGTGTGTTATATTGTCTTTATAGACACAAGAAACAAAGAAATTTCTTACCCAATCTTGCTTCGTTGTTTGTAGTGGCGTTTGTAGTGGCGTTTTCTCTGGACCGGAAGTGGTTGTATTTCAGAGGATCCGATCCTCTAATACCTTCCTTCGGATACGTTTAGAAGTGTAAAATCCCTTTTGTCGATGTGTAGAAAAGCTCATATCGTCCGAGAAGTCAAAGAATTTCAATTACAGACGGACGGTCTTTATCAAGTATACCAGATCCGGCTTCTCCCAAGTATTTAAAGGGTTTCCTGTTAACCCTTAATTGTCTAGAACAAATATTTATGCCAATTACCTTATAGTTTTGATAGATCCTCAATGAGAATGAAATAACATCTTTGATGTCGCTGTAGATATTCTTTGATCCAGTGTATATATATTTTTTTTTAAGTAGTTTTTATTGAGGTTCATTTGTAGGCATACAAACAAATATTATTGGTGAGTAATAAAACAGAACAAAACAACAGTTTTCAATGTATATGCAAAATAAACATTCAAGGACAGCTCTTGTTCCTATGGTGACTCATACACTTAGTACAAACTATATTAGCCTAATAGTCTGTATACCCCCCCTGATAACATAAGAGGTCATTCTTGGACCTCTTAGGTTTGCAAAGAATGTAACACTATGGGGGCTGTCTGAAATAAAAGGAGACCACTTATGGGTCCCAGTTGGTGAACCTCATTTTTTTTTTTTTTTTTTTTATATAACATAAATAGCATAAAGATATATATATGACCCACAGTGAAATGTATCAATTGTATAATTATATGAAGTTTGTGGGTTTTCAACACAAATAGTCAGAACATTTGAATACAATCTGCCACAGAGTATGTGTATCATGCTAGATAATAAGGAAACTAACTATATAGCTGTGTGGGAGCCAGAGGAGATGTGACAGGGTTTAGCCTATATATACAGTACCTATGAGAATGCAGAGGGTCCCGGGGCTTGTTAATATAGATAATGAGGTGATGAGCATGATATCTTAGGGGTAGAAGTTGGTGCTTCTAGTGGGAGGAAGTGCAATGAATTATATCTCCGGACAATGATACCCAATGTTTCTTACACATATGTACAGGGCTGCCAGTTAAGCCATAGTAATATGCAATCAATTATGGCACATCCACAACAGTAAAGGCATTAATTGATCAGCACAGCGAAGGGAAAAAGGTAGCATATTAAATATCACACATTCCTTACAGAGCAACCAGTCAACAGGTCATATACATGCAAATAATGTCCCACAGTGCATGATTGCATCTGAGACCCAAGACTAAGCACAGTTCGGTAGCGTATTGGTGTATAAATCATGCATGGCCCAGATCTCTGTGCAAGTAGAACATAACTAAAGGCTAACACAACTCCAAGGCAAAAAGTCGCAGTAGCAGGGATGAATGTATAGGGGAACAATCTCATAGGTAATCTGAAGCAAACTGAAAAATAGTGAAGGACATCACTAATGTTAAATAGTCCTGAGCGTGTAAGCAGGCTTTTGGACATTATGCACAGGGATAGTTCAGCCGATACCTGCTTTAACATATCTGGAAGTATACCAAGGATCCGCCCTCACTGTCAGATGGGACCTAGTGCCAAAGAACAAATTACCCGGGAGTCCAGGCCCTACTGATCGCCACAATGATACCTCTGTCGCGTGGAGTGAAGGTAAGGTGTCATCTCTTAGATTTCTGGGCAGGTTAGGTAGGCTACCTCGGAGAGACATTCCGGCCCTTATTGCCGCAAGTAGATGAATGGCAAGGATGGTTCTCCCCTCCTCCACACCAGCCGCTTCCATTGGGATGTTTGAGGACTTGTGGGGCTCGCAGCAGCCAGTGACTGTGCCGCGTTTCAGCGCTTGTATGTTTAGATAGGTCTGTGGCCATGTATCCGTGGCTATACTTAGTAGCTTCACTCGCCGGTCTCCATACTTTGTGGTCAGCGTGCCGTCCTCCATATCTACCATCTCCGTCAAGTGGGGCAAAGTATCCGGCTCCTTCCACCGTCCCTCAGGGTCACTAGTGACTAGGATCAGCTCGCAAGGGAGTCGCTGCAGCAGCGCCGCATCTCTAGGTATGTATAGCGCAGGATCCTCGGCTGAGGTCTGAACAGCGGGCTGGCTTGTCACTTCATTTGGGACAGAGATGGATGTGCCATTGTCCTGGCGGGTATTAGAGCCTATTGATTCTTCAGTTACTGCCTTAATTTCCCCATAATTGCTGGATGAGTTTGCTGCCTGCGGCTGCTCTATAATTTTCCTACCCTGGGGAGGCTCGGAACGGAATGTCCGTTCTATGACATTGCAGAGTCTGAGTCTGTGTTCTTCCAGGAGTAAGGCCAGCTCAGCTAAACAGATATGTGTGTTCTCCATTAGTTTGTAAAGGCTGCGCACTATAGGCACAGTTAGTTGTGGGGACAGTGTTGAGGCTTCGGTTGTAGGGGAAGGCCCCAAAGTAAGCAGTCCGGTACTGAGGGCTATTAAGCCATGCCACAATCCAATACCCTAAATCTCGGATCGGGTCACCTACAGACAAGTCTCTCCACTACCTTAAGCAGGATATTACCCAATCTGCTTGAGAAAATTTATATAATATGGAGAAAACTTGAGGAGCTGAAGCTCAGTGCGACCGTTAAGATGGCCGCCGCCCGGAAGTCCCTCAGTTCTTTTGATTTTAAGACTAGCTAACATTTAAATTCTGCTTATTTACCTTCTGTGGTTTCTTCAGAGGTTTTTTTTTCCAGTTCTTGTTACTAAGGAATGGAATAGGCCGGGAATTCTTTTATTCCTTCTTTAAGGTTTTTTTAATTGTATCCTTTGCCAGCAGTTAGTTTTAAGTTTTGAGGAAAGATCCCCCAAGTTAATGGGGCTATCTCTACTCTTGCTAAACATACTACTATTCCTATAGCAAATAGTATTTTTTTTTTCCTTCAGATGGGAAACTTGTATCTTATTTAAGGAAAATTATTTATTTTCAGGTACTTTTCTTAGACCTGTAATTTATTTGGCTGATGTTGCAACTGCTTCAACTTTATGGTTGGATACTTTAGTGCAACAAGTATCGGATTATGATTTGTTTAGCATTGTTAAGTTGATCAACATGTTAATAATTTCATTTGTGTCGTCATTTTTTTTATATTTTCGCAAATGAGGTTTAATCTATGTCTTTAGCTATTTTAGCTAGAAGAACTTTGTGATTTCAATCTTGGAATGCTAATTTGATTTCTAAATTCCATATTTCTTTTTTTCCAAGGTAATCAATTATTTGGTTCACAATTGGATTCAATTCTTTAACTGTTACTCTAAGTGTGTTTTAGACCTGTATGTTTTGGGAACTTGTGAAGCGCGGCTGGTCACCCGTTGGGGCTCAAGGCGCTGCTCAGACCTGGAGTTTTCTGGGGTATTTATACCAGTTCCATTTTAGGAACAGGGTTTGGGGGTTTTATTCAAAACTATTCATTTTCCCAAAGATAGAAAATCTTTTTCAATTGTCATATAAGTGTACCATCTTTTAGAATGGTGTTTATATGGTCTATTCTGCCTTTTTGGTCAGTGATGGCATTATTTGTTTACAATAGATACAATAGATGCATATCTTAATTTTCTGTTTTCATTCAGATTATTTTTCATTTTCTGAGATTCTCTTTTTTTGACAAGCATTACCAATTTGTTGCTTTTCCTTCTGGTCTAGCGACAGCTCTAAGAATCTTTTCAAGGTTCTCAGTGTTTCCTTATTTGGACGGTCTCGTGGTACTGGCTCAGTCTTTTCGTTCTGCGGAATCTCATACGATTCAACTTTTGTTGTTTCTTCAAGACATGGTTAGAGGATCTTTTTATTAAAAGCTCCTTGATTCCTCAGACAAGGGTCACCTTTTAGGTTTCCAGATAGATTGTGTCAATGTCTTTGTCTCTAACAGACAAGTGACAATTTTATTGGGTGCCGTTTGTCGGAACCTTCAGTCTCTATTATTTCCTTCAGTTGCTATATGCATGGAAGTTTTAGGTCTCATGGCTGCAGCATTGGATTTGATTCCCTTTGCTCATTTTCATAGGAAACCTTTCCAGTTTTGTATGCTGAATTAATTGTGCAGGGATTCAAGGACATCACTTTTTATATCTTTGAATCCCAATGTTCAACTATCTTTGACTTGGTGGTTAGATCACCATCATATAGTTCTACGGGTCTCTTCGGTTCATTCAACCTGGACCATGATCACTACAGATGTGAGTCTTTTAGGTTGGGAGGCTGTCTGGGGATCTCTGACAGCACAAGGGGTTTGGAAATCTCAGGAGGCGGGATTACCATTCGATATTTTGGAACTCCGTGCATTTCTCAGAGTTCTCCAGTTTTTGGCTTCTTTTTGAAGAAAGAGACGTTTATTGTTTTTCAGACAGACAATGTCACAACTGTGGCGTATGTCAGTCATCAGGTTGGGACTCTCAGTCCTTAGGCTGTGAAAGAAGTATCTCGGATACTTGCTTGGCCTAAATCCAGCTCCTGTCTAATTTCTGTGGTCCTTTTCCCAGGTATAGACAATTGGGAAGCGGATTATCTCTGTCAATCAAGCTTTACATCTGGGAGAATGGTTTCTTTACCCAGATGTGTTTTATCAAATTGTTCAGATGTGAGGGCTTCCAGAAATAGATCTGATTGCATCTCATCTAAACAAGGAACTTCCCAGGGGCCTATTCAGGTCCGGGGATCCTCAGGCGGAAGCAGTGTATGCATTGACACTTCCTTGGAGTTATCAATCTGCCTATATTTTTTCGCCTCTGGTTCTTCTTTTTAGAGTGATTTTCAAAATCATTAGGGAGCAATCTTTTGTGTTGCTGGTGGCTTCAGCATGGCCGCACAGGTTTTGGTATATGGTTCTTGTTCGGATGTCCAGTTGCCAATCTTGGTCACTTCCATTTAAGGCCAGACCTTATATCTTAACATTCGTTTTTTTCCATCAGGAACTCAAATTATTAATTTGATGGTATGGAAATTTAACGCTTAGTACTTAGTCATAGAAGTTTCTCTGACTCAGTGATTAATACTATGTTGCAGGCTCGTAAATCTGTGTCTAGGAAGATTTATTATTGAGTTTGGAAGATTTACATCTCATGATGCTCTTCTCATAAATTCTCTTGGCATTCTTTTAGAATTCCTAGGATTTTATAGTTTCTTCAGGATGGTTTGGATAAGGGTTTTTGTCTCCAAGTTCCTTGAAAGGACAAATCTCTGCTTTTTCTTTGCTGTTTTCACAGAAAAACTTGCTAATCTTTCTGTTATTCATTGTTTTGTTCAGGCTTTGGCTCGTATCAAGCCTGTCATTAAGCCAATTTCTCCTCCTTGGAGTCTTAATTTGGGCTTTACAGGCTCTTTGAGCATATGCTTTCTTTGGACATTTAAATTACTTTCATGAAAAGTATTGTTCCTTTTAGACATCTCTTCAGCTAGAACAGTTTTTAAATTATCTGCTCTTTCTTGTGTGTCTCCTTTTTCTGATTTTTCATCAGGATAAGGTGGTTTTGCTGTCTTCATTTCAATTTTTACCTAAAGTTGTGAATTCTAACAATATTAGTAGAGCAATTATTGTCCCTTCCTTGTGTCCTAATCCTAAGAATTCTTTGGTAAGATTCTTACATTCTTTGAATGTGGTAAGAGTTTTGAAATTTATGTTGAAGCTACTCAGATTTCAGAAAGACTTCTAGTCTATTTGTTATCTTTTCTGTTTTTAGGAAAGGTCAGAAGGCTTCTGTCCTTTCTTTGGCATTTTGGTTAAAGCTTTTGATTCATCATGCTTATTGGAGTCGGGTTAATCGCCGCCTCAGAGGTTTACGGCTCATTCTATTAGGTCAGTTTCTACTGCCTGGGCTTTTAAGAATGAAGCTTCTGTTGATCAGATTTGCAAAGCAAAGACTTGGTCTTCTTTGCATACTTTTGCTAAATTCTACCATTTTGATGTTTTCTCTTCTGCAGAAGCAGTTTTTGGTAGAAAAGTACTTCAGGCAGCTGTTTCAGTTTGATTCTTCTGCTTATAATTTCAGTTTTTTTCATTATAAAAATTTAAACTTTTGATTTTGGGTTGTGGATTAATTTTTCAGCGGAATTAGCTGTCTTTATTTTATCCCTCCCTCTCTAGTGACTCTTGCGTGGAAGTTCCACATCTTGGTTATCTGCTATCCCATACGTCACTAGCTCATGGACTCTTGCTAATTACATGAAAGAAAACATAATTTATGTAAGAACTTACCTGATAAATTCATTTCTTTCATATTAGAAAGAGTCCATGAGGCCCACCCTTTTTGTGGTGGTTATGATTTTTTTGTATAAAGCACAATTATTCCAATTCCTTATTTTTGATGCTTTCACTCCTTCTTATCACCCCATTTCTTGGCTATTCGTTAAACTGAATTGTGGGTGTGGTGAGGGGTGTATTTATAGGCATTTTAAGGTTTGGGAAACTGTGCCCCTCCTGGTAGGAATGTATATCCCATACGTCAGTGATTTGCAACCTTTTTTTTTGCCGTGGCACACTTTTTTACATTAAAAAATCCTGTGGCACACCACCATCCCAAAATTTTACAAAATCACACATTGTAGCCTAATACAGGATATATATACAGTATATATATATATATATATATACACACACACACTGTACTGTGCTGTCATGCCATGCCTCCTACAAACTATACATGACATATTGACATTCAGTCACAAACAATCATAATGATTGTCTGTGTCTGTCTGTGAATGAATGTCAATGTCATGGTTGTAAATGATGCCTGATGAGCCTGTCACATACCTCCCAATATTTCAAAATTTGAAAGAGGGACACCCCCGCACTGTTGTCAGTCTGCCGCGGCACACCTGAGGATCTCTCACGGCACACTGGTTGAAAAACACTGCCATACGTCACTAGCTCATGGACTCTTGCTAATATGAAAGAAATGAATTTATCAGGTACGTTCTTACATAAATTATGTTTTCACACTTTTCAAGTAGCATTTAGCAATAGTAGAAAACAATAATGTAAGGGATTCGCATTTTAAATGATACCTTGGCCCATATTTATCAAGCTCCGTACGGAGCTTGAAGGGCCCCTGTTTCTGGTGAGTCTTCAGACTCGCCAGAAACACAAGTAATGAAGCAGCGGTCACAAAGAATGCTGCTCCATAACCTGTCCACCTGCTCTGATCAGGCGGACAGACATCGCCGGAAATCAACCCGATCGAGTACGATCGGGTTGATTGACACCTTCCTGCTGGAGGTCCATTGGCCGCGAGTCTGCAGAGGGCGGCATTGCACCAGCAGCTCTTGTGAGCTGCTGGTGCAATGCAGAATACGGCGAGCATATTGCTAGCCGTATTCAGCGAGGTCTGGTGGACCTGATCCGCAGTGTTGGATCAGGTCCGCCAGACCTTGATAAATATGCCCCCCTATGTTCTCTCATTTTTTACCTCAAGTATACCTCATAACTGCTTTCATCCTGACCATTTATAATTACCCAGATTTGCATTATCTGTTTTTTTGTGAGAAGGGGGGGGGGGGTATTTCCAGCTATTACCCAGGGTTACTGAGTTCACTCTCACATCAGGAGCGGGTTGTGTGTGGTAGTGAAATGTTAATAATTAAATAACCATTAAATACAGTAGAATTGCACAATCAACGCATGCATAATGACACGACAATGCAATAGCACATACTCTGAATATTAAAAGAGCAGTAGCTTTTTTTTCTGACAAATTCATAATTTAACTCAATTAGCTGGCCCCCTGTATCATGTGATAGCCACCAGCCAATCACAGACTATGGGCCAGATTAAAATCTACACAATGCCATCTATTTTGAGGGCATTTGGGGCACTTTTAGAAAATGAACCAGAGAACTAATCTCTGGTTATTTTTCGTAGAGCTAATTGCTGCTGCAAGGTCGCAGTAGCAATAACCAGTCACTTGTAATGTCTGGTTAATTATTGTGCTACCGCTAAAGGGCAAATTTGCCGTTTGCGGGAGCGCAATAATTTAGCGCTCCACTTATAATCTAGTCCTATATGTATACACTGTGAACTCTAATTGCTGGTGTGAATATAAAAGACTATGCACAATTTTATCATGGTAATAAATCAGAAAGTCTCTTTACCACTTGTTCTATCTGAGTCAGGAAAGTTTAATTTTGACTTTAGCGTCCCTTTAACTTTAAAATATATATAATTTTTTGTAAACACAATCACCTTGACAAAGTGATTACACAGACTAATCCTTATGTATATTGTCATTTTCAAAAACAATGTTTTTGTCCCTATTGTATAAGAGACATTCATTCTTCTGGACAGAAAGTTTTTGAGTTGAGTATTTGACACTTGTATAGACAATGTTTTTAAAGAATGACTGTATTTGAACTTTCCCCTATATAGCTACCTGCACATTATTGGTCTGACTGTAGTTATGTGCTTAATGTCAATACTAGCCGGTTTTAAAGACAGGCTCATGCAGTATTTTAACTTAGCAGTAGAAAACAAAGTTATGTCATACAATCATTTTAAGATATTGGCAGTATGTATCAGCAATTAAGACATAAGTTTAAATGATCTGCATATATTTTTCTATTTACACCGTCATTTTGTTAACAAAATGGGCATTGTTTTATAGTCCAGAGACATACCCTTTGAAAAGCCTCTATAATTTTGTTTATCTTATCCTGTGAGCTACTACACAGATCAAGCAATCACTTTGTAAAATGTAGCAAGATTAGACTTCTGAAGTCAGTTGTGTGATCATTGATCTCTAGTGAAACTTGGAAAAAAAAACACTATCTTCAGGGTTAAGTACAGGAAAGGGTGGCAAAGTAAATAATGAAGTGCTAGACCTAATACCATTTTGTGAGTTGTGCGCTCATTAAAAAAGCACAATAATTAAAATACAAATATACATTAATTAGGAAAATGTAAGCTAAATTCAATAGTATAAAACTTTATTAAAATAGTGATGTGTCACTATGCTGTGAAGTCTTTTCACACATAATACTTCTAGCTGGGTGTTTTGGCTTCCTCTCATTAAGACAACAGAAGACAAAAGGGATGTAGAAACATGACAAACTGTCTTCTATTAGAGCATGTAATTCTAACACTAGCTACCCTGCAATATTATGGGCTACATTACGAGTGGAGTGCAAATTAGCACTCCTGCTCACACATTAACTCAGCTAAATGGGGGCTTTTTGCATGCATCAGGTTTGCACTCATATTACAAGTTGAAAGTAAAAAGTTTGTGTGTGAGCGTAAACCCGACGCACGCAAAAAAAATATTGCAACCACATACCTCCCAACATTTTAAAATTCAAAAGAGGGACAACCCCCCCCCCCGCCAAAAAATTGAAATGTGGTGGGCGGGGCTTAAAAAATCATAAGACCAAAGTAATAAAAATACAATTCTAAATAAAGTCATATATTTTAATACACTTAGGCAGCAAATCAAACACAAGCTCAAACCACGGGTATTGCTATGTGAGCACTGTATTTAATTAGCCTTTGCAAAGACATTGCTAAATATTTTTATCTTCATTGCACATTTATTAATAAATTCTTTAAAACTACTCTCTGCATTCCCCATTAATATTCTAGATTCTGGCCTTTAAAGTCAGCAAAAATGCACAGTAGCACGCTACATAGCATACACTTACACATGCAGATACACACACACACACACTACATAGCATACACTTATACATGCAGATACACACACACTACATAGCATACACTTATACATGCAGAAACATACACACTACATAGCATACACTTACACATGGAGATACACACACACTACATAGCATACACTTATACATGCAGATATACACACACACTACATAGCATACACTTATACATGCAGATACACACACACTACATAGCATACACTTATACATGCAGATACACACACACTACATAGCATACACTTATACATGCAGAAACATACACACTACATAGCATACACTTATACATGCAGATACACACACACTACATAACATACACTTATACATGCAGATACACACACACACTACATAGCATACACTTATACATGCAGATACACACACACTACATAGCATACACTTATACATGCAGAAACATACACACTACATAGCATACACTTATACATGCAGATACACACACACTACATAGCATACACTTACACATGCAGATACACACACACACTACATAGCATACACTTATACATGCAGCATACACTTATACATGCAGATACACAGACACTACATAGTATACACTTATACATGCAGACACACACACACTACATAGCATAAACTTATACATACAGATATACACACACAGTTATGGATACAGATAGACACACACACTACATCATATATGGGTATCTGTAATTCATTGTAT
The DNA here is from genome assembly GCF_027579735.1 of Bombina bombina. Taxonomy (NCBI): domain Eukaryota; kingdom Metazoa; phylum Chordata; class Amphibia; order Anura; family Bombinatoridae; genus Bombina; species Bombina bombina. The sequence continues at coordinate 1,108,142,839 of NC_069503.1, forward strand.
GGGGTCCTGGGGTTGGCAAGCACATTAGCTGGCAGTCTGCGGCTGCCACTGTTCGTTACACTGTTCGTTACCCTGGTATTAGCACTGCTCATTGTATAAAACTGAAGGCATGCTAGTATTATCACCAGGGGTTAGATATCATCATTACCAGAGGTAGGTTAGAGAGGTCACCATTACCCGTGGTCAGAGTGTATACAGCCTTCTTACTCCTGCTTAACCCACACACCATTCCTTTTCCACAGGGAATATAACAGGTAAAAGTCGAGAGTGAAAAAAAACAAAACAAAAAACTAACACCCGACCGTGTATATTCAAGAGTGCTAAACCCAACATAAAATATTAATATTTCACATTCCAATGTTTTTCACATAGCAGAATATGTTATGTTCTATTTATTCTTAAATACATATTTCTCTATATATCCGTGGCCGGACTGTTAGCCGATGGACATTTGGCCGACGGCAATAGTCCGACACATAAGTGGCTGTGAGATAACAGTCCGGCCACAATATAGATAGATACATAGATTAGGTAGATAGATAAATAGATGCAGTAGATAAATTTGATAGATTCGATAGATATATAGATAGATTTGATAGATAGATAGATAGATTTGATAGACAGATAAATTTGATAGATAGATAGATTCGATAGACAGATAATTACAAGGCGTGCGGGCTGGGTAAGGTTCCCAGAGGTGGTTGCGGCGCCCGAGGCTCTGATTGGAACAGAGCACTCTGGAGCGTACCTGCCCTCGGCCGAAATCGGAGCGTGATTCGGCATTCTGTCCGTCGGCCAAATGTCTGTCAGCATTTTGTCAGAGCACCATAAATATAAATAGACATATAAGTATACATATGTGGAGAACATAGGAATGTAAAATATCGGTTTTGCTCATTGTGTTTCACGATTCAGAATTAAACGCGGTCGGGTTAGAGCAGGTGAAAAATTTGTAATTTTAAGGTACGTTATTTAAATATTACATATAAAATATTTAAAAAAATTAATAAAAATTATTACAAATGATTAAACATACTGTAAAATATTTAAAATAATCAAAATGTATTTATATATTTTACAGTATTTTTAATAATTTTTATTAATTTTCTGTAATATTTTATATGTAATATTTCAATAATGCGCCTTAAGATTACTAAGTTTTCATGTGCGCTAACCTTACCGCATTTAAATCTAAATTAGCTAAACACAAATTTTACATTCCTAATGTACTTTTTATTTTTAAATATATACTTATATATATATCTGATACTGTACATTTAATATACATATCTATACCTATATATCTTTATGTTAAACTCCTTTGCAGCCTTTTTTTTCTAACACCGGAGACCTCATATCTTTGAGCTCTTATAACTTTTTAATGCAATATTATTTTTTGTATAATTTCTATCAGACAGTGTTATTATGAGTTTAACTGTACTGTTAAAGGGACATAAAACAAGTTGGGATAGAGACAAAATATAATAATATGTACTTTATTTCTTTAATTATTAATTACCCCTTATCTCAGTTCTTTTGAGAGACTTGCATTTTAGCTAATCAGTGCTGACTAATACATAACTCCACTGGAATGAGCACAATAGTATCTATATGGCACACATGAGCTAACACCATCTAGCTGTGAAAAACTGTCAAATGCATTCAGATACGGCGGCCTGCAAGGGCTTAGAAATTGGCATATGAGCCTACCTAGGTTTATCTTTCAACTAATGATACCAAGAGAACAAAGCAAATTTGATGATAAAAGTAAATTGGAAAGTTGTTTAAAATTGTATGCCCTATCTGAATCATGAAAGGTTAATTTTGACTAGACTGTCCCTTTAACCTGAACCACAAAAGGTAACACAAATTTTATGCTGCCCGATGTTCTTGCACCTCAATGTAATTTGAGGCTAGATCTCTCCATACATGAGATAGCTGCCCGCCACATCTCTGCGGCAAGACTGTTGACATTAATCTTGCCATATAACTGATTTAATTTAAAGGGATATGAAACCCAAATATTTTTTTGTGATTCAGAGAGAGTACCATTTTTAAAAAGTTCCAGTTTACTTCTATTATAAAATTAGCTTTATTCCTATGATTTTCTATGTTAAAGAAATACCCAGGTAGTCATCTACATGGCAGGAAATATCGCTGTCAGCTAGTGCTCTTCCAAAGGCAAATAACATTCTTGCAAAACTGCTGTCATATAGTGCTCTAGAAATAGGCAGACTCCCAAACTTATATGCCTGCTTTTCAACAAAAGATACCAACAGAACGAAAAAATTGATACTAGAAGTAAATTAGAAAGTTGGTTAAAATCGCATGCTCTATCTGCATCATGAAAGAAAATTTTTTTTTGTTTCATATCCCTTAAAAAACAAATTTAGCATTCTAATCTTCTTATATAATTAGCACAGTGTGGTTTTTTTTGGTACTAGATTTGCCGCTAATTTTTTTCGTGTTCATAATGGAGGCGATAACATTTTGGGCTCCATTATCAATCATTTAGGGAATTCTCCTTTCTGTTCTCCTATGAGTTCTCCGCAGCTCTCCTTAGGAGAGGCGCACATGTGCGCCCATATTTTTCATAAAAAGTAGTTTTTTCTCCATAGGAGAGCTGAGGAGAGCTGAGGAGAACTAATGATAAATTTCTCCAGTCGGATTAGTATCTTCTCCTTATTTATCAATAAAAATAAGCAACTATTCTCCATGTCAATCATATATAAACCAATAGAAATCTTTATACAGCCTTGTAGCTTTGTTACCGACCCTCTTCAGCAAACTTTCATATAAGAAAATAGATCTACATTTTCATTTTTTTAGTGCTTCAATTTTAGCGCTTTTTTTATATCTTACTTTTATGCCCCAATAAATATCACTTTTGTGCTCTGTTATCACTCCATTATATATATTTTTTCACTCCATCATAAATTATTATTGTGCTCCAATAACCATTATTATTGTGCTTTGTTATAGATAATTTTTGCACCTTGTAGAGCCCTTTTTTTGAGTAACTGCTTCTACAACTGGTAGAGAATAGAAATGCTGTTCTCCACTGTAGCTATAGAGAACATTAATGCAGGAACTTGCAGGATAACTTTCAATCCTCCACAGGAGAATATAAATGATACATTTTGTAAGTAGGAGAATTATGAGGAGAACTATATGAAATACGACTAAAAATATCTAATTTAACCCTTTTTTCTGGAGAACATGTTCTCCAAGGAGAGTGAGAACAGAGTAGGAGAATTTTACAGTCGAACTTGCCTAATTTTAGGCGTATTTTTGATTGATAAATAGGGGAATTATTTCTCAGGAGAACTTTTAGGAGAAAATATACGAGAATTGGAATGATAAATGGAGCCCGTTGAGATGCCTATAGCTGAACTTCACTAAGCATGTTGATCTAATCTAATGATAAATACTTACTGAAATGACCATTTAAATCACACATTTTTATAATTACATAGTAGCTGTGAGGTGGGGGCGTTTTTATTTTGTGGAATATAAACACAAGGCAGACGAGGATATCCCAGTGATCTGGTGTCAGATTTCAGTCCAAACACGACCTTCAAAACCTACTAATATCTGTGAGAGGAAACGGACTTGTATCCAAGACAAAGCAAAAATATCCTAGGAAATATCAACATTTGATAAAGGGATTCATTTAAAAGAACAAAATGTACATTCAAAAAAATTATGTTTTTCAATCCTGATGGTGAATTCTAGTAAATAAAATTCAGAGGCGAAGAAAAGATCTTCCTTTTCTTAGTTTAAAATTGTATAACATCTGGTTAAAGGAACACTAAAGTCAAAATGAAACTTGCATGCTACAGACAGAGCGTGTCATTAAAAAAACTGCAATTTACTTCCATTGTCAAATAGAGCACAATCTTTTTATATGTACACTTTCTGAGGCACCAGCTACTACTGAGCATGTGCAAGATACAGTAATGCCTGTCACATTTAGGTAAGCAAAATTGAAATTTGTCAGAAAAATAATCTAGATTTTATTAAAATCTCATCAATATTAAAAGAGACATTAATTAAGAGTGCTGCATGTTCAACAAAAACAGAAGTATAGCTGTCATCATGTAAAAAATAATAATTCAGGGGAATTAAAGTAAATAGGGTTCTGTGACTATTGGCTATGCCCACTTATGGTTTCCATAGCTCCACTCATGGGCATCCACGGTGGGGCATCTGCTCCCCCAACTTTTTCCTCCCCACCTAGAGTACAAACTGCAAAAAAAAAAAGACAATGGAATGTCCATTATTTTTCCTTTTAATTCCCCTAAATGTATCTCCGTTTTAGAAGAAGAAGCACAGTATTCTGTGAGTTACATAGCATTCTGTAGTTCACTATTTCCTTCTTAGTATTGTGTGACTGCAGTTCTGGACTCTAATTCCCAGCATACATTGTACAGTGGTAGGAGTGAGCTTCCTGGAAGGCAGACAGTTTTGCATGAGCTCATGCTGTGTGTGTTTGTGCTATGAGCTATGTAGGAGGTAGGGTTGCCACCTTTCTTGGAAGAAAATACTGGCCATGCTAATTAACATAAATAATTAAACAGCAGAACTAAAAAACTAAAGCTGATAGGACTCATTTTAAATGCTCATTTGTTTATAACTAGTACTCATCACACTCAGAAGACGTTTCACTTTGACAGGGGCTTTCTTTCAATATGTATTCGTTATTTTCTACATTGACATGAACCTTAAAAATACCGGCCGTGTCTGTAAAATACCGGCTGGGTGGCAACCCTAGTAGGGGGATATGCACTATGTGTATGAAGCTATGAGCCCTTGGCACACACTTGGGAGGGCAGCTGGAAGTATTTCTACTCCCACTACTTTTTTTTAAGAGCAGCAAAGAATAAAGTATCTAATAGCAGTGTGCTCTGAGTTAACACTTTCTGTGCAGATTCCTCCTACTCACATACTGTAATACAGCTAGATTAGGAGTTTTGAGCGCTATAGGGATTTTAACGACCACCACAAAAGCAGTTTTATTTCACCTCCCTATAGCGCTGCTATTACAAAAAAGCAGGCTTGTGTGGGCGATATGGTTGCTGTGAGCTCCATACCACACTGAAATCACGCGCTGCTTTGACATCAATGGGGAGAGCCGGCAAAAAAAACGCCTAACACCTGCGATCGCGGAATGAAAAGCTCCGTAACGCAGCCCCATTGATGTCTATGGGGAAAGAAAAAGTTACGTTTAAACCTAACACCCTAACATAAACCCCGAGTCTAAACACCCCTAATCTGCCACCCCCGACATCACCGCCACCTACATACAGTTATTAACCCCTAATCTGCCGTCTCCGATATCGCCCGCCGCCACCTACATACAGTTATTAACCCCTAATCTGCCACCCCCAACATCGCCGCCACCTACATAAAACTATTAACCCCTATTCTGCCTCTCCCTATTTTACCGCCACTATACTAAAGTTAATAACCTCAAAACCTCTGGCCTCCCACATCACTACCACTAAATAAATCCATTAACCCCTAAACCTAACCCTAACCCTAATGTAACCCTAACCCTAATATAACCCTAAGCCCTAACACCCCCTAACTTTAACATAATTAAAATACAGCTAAACTAAAGTTACAATTATTAACTAAATAATAACTATTTTAAACTAAATACAAACTTAACTGTAAAATAAAACCTAAGCTAGCTACAATATAACTAATAGTTATATTGTAGCTAGTTTAGGTTTTATTTTTATTTCACAGGTACATTTGTATTTATTTTAACTCGGTAGACTAGTTAGTAAATAGTTATTAACTATTTACTAACTACCTAGTTAAAATAAATACAAACTTACCTGTGAAATAAAACCTAACCTGCCTTATACTAAAACCTAACATTACATAAAAAACAAACACTAAATTACAAAAAATAAGAAACAAATTATCAAAAAAAAAAAATTACACCTACTCTAATAGCCCTGTCAAAATAAAAAAGCTCCCCCCAAAAAAAAAAAAAACCCTAGCCTACAATAAACTACCAATGGGCCTTAAAAGGGCCTTTTGTGGGGCATTGCCCCAAAGATAACAGCTCTTTTACCTGTAAAAAAATACAAACACCCCCAACAGTAAAACAACTCCCCACCCCTACAACCAACCCCCCAAACAAAATAACTATCTAAAAAAAACTAAGCTCCCCATTGCTCTTAAAAGGGCATTTAGCTCTTTTTCATGCCCAGACCCTAAACTAAAAATAAAACACACCCAAAAAAAACTTAAAAAACCTAACAATAACCCCCAATGATCCACTTATAGTTCTTGAAGTGCTGCTTGAAGGAGCGTTCGGGAAAAAGCAACGTAATCTAGCTGATAGTTTGCAAATAGCTCAAATATAGGAAGGTTTATTTTGGATATTTTAGGTCATGTACTGTTAGCAGTTTTAGACTTTAAATGTATAGCTTAACCTATGTTGGTTCTTCTGTGTTTAATTTTGATTATGTTTTTCTTCTTTATAGCGGTATAATGCAACAGATCAAATAAACAAAGCACTAAATAATAAATAAAACTATATGCCTGGTGCTTTGTGAAGCAGTGTTTTTGCCTGTGCTTCGGTCCTGGGAAAGATGCTTTACTGGACTCCCCCTGATTGACCACATGCTATATGAGGATGACAAACACTAAGTGCCACAGGAGCGTCGGCAAGTGCATGTAAGTCCGGTACTCCTGGGTGTGTAGAAGCCGTGACAGTGAGATCAGCTTTTTTTGTGTGGGATCCGGCTTTTACAAACACGATGAGGTATAATTAAAGACTTGCCGCAGTACACAGTTTTCAGAACCCTGAAAGGAGCATTTTGTTATATTGTGGGCTCCTGCTTGATAGATTGCAAGTGGCAACATATCAGCAACATAGGAAGGAAGGTATTACTAATATCACAGCTCCGCAGAACAGCTGATGGGATATCTGAACTGCTGCTTTCCAGGAACTATCTCACTTTACAGAGTGTATTTTGCACTTAACCCTTTGGCTGATAAGCCATTTCTCACCTGTGCGATAAGCTGGTTTTGAGCTTTTTGTTGCAGTTCACATTCACACACTTTTAGAAGTTACTTTTGTGTAAACAACCAATAAAAATTATCGGCTAGATTACGAGTTGTGCGTTAAGGTAAAAAAGCAGCGTTAACAGGTCCTAACGCTACTTTTTTATGCCCGCTGGTATCACAAGTCTTGCAGGTAAAGTCTAACGCACACTTTTTTGACCTTACCGCAAACTGACTTACGTAAACTTCAGAAACCCTTTTTTCTCTGGGACTTCCATAGCGCCGGTATTACGAGTCTGTCCTGGGAGGCCAAAAAGTGAGTGGTACACCCTCTACCTCCAAGATCCCTAACACATTTTAAAGTCAGTAGTTATGAGTTTTACACTACAACACCGTAGCATAAAACTCATAACTAAAGTGCTAAAAAGTACACTAACACCCATAAACTACCTATTAACCCCTAAACCGAGGCCCTCCCGCATCGCAAACACTATAATAAAAATATTAACCCCTTATCTGCCGCTCCGGACATCGCCACCACTATATTAAATTTATTAACCCCTAAACCTAAGTCTAACCCTAACTCCCCTAACTTAAATATTATTTAAATATATCTAAATAAAATTACTATAATTAACTAAATAATTCCTATTTAAAACTAAATACTTACCTATAAAATAAACCCTAAGCTAGCTACAATATAACTAATAGTTACATTGTATCTAGCTTAGGGTTTATTTTTATTTTACAGGCAACTTTGTATTTATTTTAACTAGGTAGAATAGTTACTAAATAGTTATTAACTATTTACTAACTACCTAGCTAAAATAAATACAAATTTACCTGCAAAATAAAACCTAACCTAAGTTACACTAACACCTAACACTACACTACAATTAAATAAATTACCTACATTAAATTTAATTGATTAAATTAATTAAATTAAATTAGCTAAATCACAAAAAAACATTAAATTACAGAAAATAAAAAACAAATTAAAGATCTTTAAATTTAAATTAAAATTACACCTAATCTAATAGCCCTATCAAAATAAAAAAAAAAGCCCATTCAAATACCCCTTTCAGGTTAGATAGTATTTTATTTGAGGGTTGGTTGTGTGGGTGGTGGGTTTTACTGTTGGGGGGTGTTGGTATTTTTTTTACAGGAAAAAGAGCTGATTTATTTGGGGCAATGCCGCACAAAAGGCCCTTTTAAGGGCTATTGGTAGTTTAGTTTAGGCTAGGTTTTTTTTTTATTTTGGGGCGGCTTTTTTATTTTGTATTTATTTTAGCTAGGTACTTATTAAATAGTTAATAACTATTTAATAACTATTCTGCCTAGTTAAAATAAATACAAACTTGCCTGTAAAATAAAAATAAACCCTAATCTAGCTACAATGTAACTATTAGTTATATTGTAGCTAGCTTATGGTTTATTTTATAGGTAAGTATTTAGTTTTAAATAGGAATAATGTAGTTAATTATAGTAATTTTATTTAGATTTATTTAAATTATATTTAAATTAGGGGGTGTTAGGGTTAGACTTAGGTTTAGGGGTTAATAAATTTAATATAGTGGCAGCGACCTTGGGGGCGGCAGATTAGGGGTTAATAAGTGTAGGTAGCTTGCGGAGACATTGTGGGCGGTAGATTAGGGGTTAATAAATATAATGTGGGTGTCGGCAATGTTGGGGGCAGCAGATTAGGGGTTAATAAGTATAATGTATGTGGCGACGATGTCCGGAGTGGCAGATTAGGGGTTAATAAGTATAATGTAGGTGTCGGCGATGTCGGGGGGGGAAGATTAGGGGTTAATAAGTGTAAGATTAGGGGTGTTTAGACTCGGGGTTCATGTTAGGTTGTTTTTTATTTCCCCATAGGAATCAATGGGGCTGCGTTACTGAGTTTTATGCTGCTTTTTTGCCGGTGTTAGACTTTTTCCTCAGCCGGCTCTCCCCATTGATGTCTAGGGGGAAATCGTGCACGAGCACGTACGACCAGCTCAGCACTGACTTAAGCAATGCTGGTATTGGATTGCATAGAGCTCAATTTTGCTTTACGCTCATTTCTTGCCTTTTAACGCAGGGTTTGTAAAAACCCGTAATACCAGCGCTGCAGGGAAGTGAGTGGTTAGAATAAACTGCTCGTTAGCACCGCACCCCTCATAACGCAAGACTCGAAATTTAGGTGTATATATTGTTTTTTTCAGAAGTCTCTGCAGATTCAAAATATATCATTATTATATGTGTATTTGTGTTATCATGTTTGAAAAATAAAGCAAAACATTAGAAAAACGTGTATATTTTTACTCCTGACTCAATAATTAACTGTATGCAATCTTATTTTTGTAAACTCTATCATCAAAACCTTTGTGGATAAATATTTGTAGATAAACTGTATAAAATAAGTAAAAACTGAGAACATTTCACTGTGTTTTTCTACTGTTTTATTGCCGGGATGCCAATTTAGTATATAATCAAAAACAGCGTTTTTAAATTGAATATTCTGTTACTGGCATTTAAACAGTAGCCGCCAGGGAAGTTAAGATATGGCAACTAAACTATACATTTTTAGAAACTACACTCCCAGGTCTATCAGATGAGGGTTTATTTGTATTTATATCTCAAAAATTTAACAAACAAATATTGCACAAAACGTTTTCTGAGCAAAGTGCGCTGTTTCGTTATATATTGCGCATTCCAATGTTGTGCTATATATACATGTAGCCCCTTATTTGATTCACCGAGGGGTGTACTTTACAAAAATGTGCACTTTATTTACTGTATCCTAACTTCCCAGGTGGCTACAGCTGTCTAATTGCAGACATCACCCCTAAAAATTAAAAGACAATTCGCTAGATTATGAGTTTTGCGTTAGAGGCTATGCAGTGCTAACGAGCAGTTTTCCTCTCACCGCTCACTTACCTGCAGCGCTGGTATTACGGTTTTTTACAAACCCGGCGTTAAAAGACAAGAAGTGAGCATTGAGCAAAATTGAGCTCCTTACCGCAGTCCAATACCACCGCTGCTTAAGTCAGCGGTGAGCTGGTCGTACGTGCTCATGCACGATTTCCCCATAGGAATCAACGGGGAGAGCCGGCTGAGAAAAAGTCTAACACCTGCAGCCCCATTGATTCCTATGGGGTAACACATTTTATGTTTACACCTAACACCCTAACATGAACCCCTAACCTTACACTTATGAACCCCTAATCTGCTGCCCCCAACATCGCCGATACCTACATTATAATTATTAACCCCTAATCTGCCGCCCCAATGCCGCCGCAACCTACCTACACTTGTTAACCCCTAATCTGCCGCCCCCAACATCGCCGCCACTATAAAAAGCATATTAACCCCTAAACCGCCGCACTCCCGCCTCGCAAACATTAGTTAAATATTATTAATCCTAATCTGCCGTCCCTAACATCACCGCCACCTACCTACATTTATTAACCCTTAATCTGCCGCCCCCAATGTCACTGCCACTATATTAAATGTATTAACCCCTAAACCTAAGTCTAACCCTAACACCCCATAACTTAAATATAATTACAATAAATCTAAATAAAAATTAATATTATTACCTAAATAATTCTTGTTTAAAACTAAATACTTACCTATAAAATATCTTAGTTTTTTTTTTTACAGGCAAGTTTGTATTTGTTTTAACTAGGTAGAATAGTTATTCAATAGTTATTAACTATTTAATAACTACCTAGCTAAAATAAATACAAAAGTACCTGTAAAATTAAACCTAACCTAAGTTACAATAACACCTAACACTACACTATAATTAAATAAATTAGCTAAATTAACAACAATTACATAAATTAAATTTAATTTAATTAGCTAAAGTACAAAAACAAACAAACACTAAATTACAGAAAATAATTAACAAATTACAAGAGATTTAAACTACATTACACCTAATCTAATAGCCCTATCAAAACAAAAAAGCCCCCCCAAAATAAAAAAAAACCCTAGCCTAAACTAAACTACCAATAGCCCTTAAAAAGGCCTTTTGCAGGGCATTGCCCCAAAAAACTTAAGCTCCCCATTGCCCTGAAAAGGGCATTTGGATGGACATTTCCCTTAAAAGGGCAGTTAGCTCTTTTGCGGCCCAAACCCTAATCAAAAAAATAAAACCCACCCTATACACCCTTAAAAAACCTAACACTAATCCCCTGAAGATCGACTTACTTTTCTGAAGACCGGACATCCATCCTCAAGGAAGTGGCAGAAGTCTTCATCCAACCGGGCCGAAGTCCTCAACGAAGCCGGGAGAAGTCTTCATCCAAGCCGGGCGAAGTGGTCCTCCAGACAGGGCAGAAGTCTTCATCCAGACGGCATCTTCTATCTTCATCCATACGACACAGAAGCGGAGCATCCTCTTCAAACAAAGTCTTCTTACTGAATGACAGTTCCTTTAAGTGATGTCATCCAAGATGGCGTCCCTTAGATTCTGATTGGCTGATAGAATTCTATCAGCCAATCGGAATTAAAGTAGAAAAAATCCTATAGGCTGATGCAATCAGCCAATAGGATTGAAGTTCAATCCTATTGGCTGATTGCATTAGCCAATATGATTTTTTCTACCTTAATTCCAATTGGAATTCTATCAGCCAATCAGAATCTAAGGGACGCCATCTTGGATGACATCACTTAAAGGAACCGTCATTCAGTAAGAAGACTTCGTTTGAAGAGGATGCTCCGCGTCCGATGGACCCGCTCCGCGTCCGATGGATGAAGATAGAAGATGCCATCTGGATGAAGACTTCTGCCTGTCTGGAGGACCACTTCGCCTGGCTTGGATGAAGACTTCTCCCAGCTTCGTTGAGGACTTCGGCCCGGTTGGATGAAGACTTCTGCCGCTTCCTTGAGGATGGATGTTCGGTCTTCAGAAAAGTAAGTTAGTGTTAGTTTTTTTTTAAGGGTGTATTGGTTGGGTATTATTTTTTAGTTTAGGGTTTGGGCCGCAAAAGAGCTAACTGCCCTTTTAAGGGCAATGCCCATCCAAATGCCCTTTTCAGGGCAATGGGGAGCTTAGGTTTTTTTAGATAGTATTTTATTTGGGGGGTTGGTTCTGTGGGTGGTGGGTTTTACTATTGGGGGGGTTGTTTGTATTTTTTTTTACAGGTAAAAGAGCTGATTACTTTGGGGCAATGCCCCGCAAAAGGCCCTTTTAAGGGCTATTGATAGTTTAGTTTAGGCTAGGGTTTTTTTTATTTTGGAGGGGCTTTTTTATTTTGATCGGGCTATTAGATTAGGTGTAATTAGTTTAAATCTCTTGTAATTTGTTTATTATTTTCTGTAATTTAGTTGTTTTTTTTTGTACTTAGCTAATTTAATTTAATTTATTTAATTGTTGTTAATTTAGTTAATTTATTTAATTATAGTGTAGTGTTAGGTGTTATTGTAACTTAGGTTAGGTTTTATTTTACAGGTACTTTTGGATTTATTTTAGCTAGGTAGTTATTAAATAGTTAATAACTATTTAGTAACTATTCTACCTAGTTAAAATAAATACAAACTTGCCTGTAAAATAAAAATAAACCCTAAGATAGCTACAATGTAACTATTAGTTATATTGTAGCTAGCTTAGGGTTTATTTTACAGGTAAGTATTTAGTTTTAAATAGGAATTATTTAGGTAATAATATTAATTTGTATTTAGATTTATTGTAATTATATTTGTTAGGGGGTGTTAGGGTTAGGGTTAGACTTAGGTTTAGGGGTTAATACATTTAGTATAGTGGCGGTGACGTTGTGGGGCGGCAGATTAGGGGTTAATAAATGTAGGTAGGTGGTGGCGATGTTAGGGACGGCAGATTAGGGGTTAATAATATTTAACTAGTGTTTGCAAGGTGGGAGTGCGGCAGTTTTGGGGTTAATATGTTCGTTATAGTTGCGGCAATGTCCGGAGAGGCATATTAGGGGTTAAAAAATGTATTTTAGTGTTTGCGATGCGGGAGGGCCTCGGTTTAGGGGTTAATAGGTAGTTTATGGGTGTTAGTGTACTTTTTAGCACTTTAGTTATGAGTTTTATGTTACGGCGTTGTACCATAAAAATCTTAACTACTGACTTTTAAATGCGTTAGGACTCTTGACGGGGTAGGGTGTACCGCTCACTTTTTGACCTCCCAAGACAGACTCGTAATACCGCCGCCATGGAAGTCCCATAGAAAAAAGACTTTACGAAGTTTACGTAAGTCGTTTTGCAGTAAGGCCAAAAAAGTGTGCGGTGTCCCTAAACCTGCAAGACTCGTAATACCAGCGGGCGTAAAAAAGCAGCGTTAGGACCTGTTAACGCTGCTTTTTTACCCTAACGCACAACTCATAATCTAGCCGTATATATTGTAATATGCAATATAATCTATAAACTGCAGGAAACTCAGGTGCCACACACAGACACTGACACACACACACACACACACTGACACACACACACACACACAGGCACACAAACAGACACAGACCCTCACAAACAGAAACACACACACACAGACATAGACACACACAGAAACAGACACACAAACACACACACAGACATAGACACACACACAGACACAGAGACACATAAACACACACATAGACACACACACACACACATACACATAAACACACACACACAGACATAGACAAACACAGAGATAGACATACAGACAGACACACACACAGATGTAAAGACAGACAAACAGACACGCACACATAGACACACACAGACACACAGACACACAGACACGCGCACACACACACACACACATAAATATATACAGTATATATATATATATATATATGTGTATATATATATATATATATATATATATATATATATATATATATATATATATATATATATATATATATATAGGGAAGTTATTTCAAATTGTAGGATTATTCTGGGGAAGTCAGAATATTTGGCAAAAAGATACAATAAATCAAATTAATTAAATTCAGCTGTAAATTATCTTTAAAGTAAATCAGTGCTGCTCCCTATTTCATATGAACACTGTGCCTGTAAAAGATGAGAGAGCCATGCAGAGCAATTCTATTACAATCTGTAATATGTGTGAAGTAACGTGTAAACTCTTTCTCTCTTTGTAATTAAAATACTGGGATTTTTCACCTGTTTCAGGCACTTTTTTTGACAAAAATGATATTATCTGGTTCTGTAACATTTACAGTCTAGTAATTTGGATTTCATAGTTCCGCCTATCTTAAAGGGACAGTCTAGGCCAAAATAAACTTTCATGATTCAGATAGAGAATGTAATTTTAAACAATTTTATAATTTACTTTTATCACCAATTTTGCTTTGTTCTCTTGGTATTCTTAGTTGAAAGCTTAACATAGGAGGTTCATATCATATGCTAATTTCTTAGACCTTGAAGCCCACCTCTTTCAGATTGCATTTTAACAGTTTTTCACCACTAGAGGGTGTTAGTTCACATATTTCATATAGATAACACTGTGCTCGTGCACGAGAAGTTATCTGGGAGCAGGCGCTGATTGGTTAGACTGCAAATGTGTCAAAAGAACTGAAAAAGGGGCTTAGATACAAGATAATCACAGAGGTTAAAAGTATATTATTATAACTGTGTTGGTTATGCAAAACTGGGAAATGGGTAATAAATATCTTTTAAAACAATAAAAATTATGGTATAGACTGTCCCTTTAAGCTTAGAGACAGGAAACACCTTGAGATAGGGATATAAAATGCTCAACCATGCGTTGTACAAACTTTGTAATATAACTTTATAATTTATTGCCCCTCTTTCCTGTCATTTAAAGGGACAGTAAACACCTTGTAATTACAAGACATTTATGTTGTGGTGCTATAGAATAACATACCAGCCAAGTCTTAATGGTATTAAAACAAATTAACATCATCTTTACTGCAATTAGTTTTCAATATCCAAACTCCACACACCATTTATATAGAATGCATTGTTCTGCAGTTGTTATCAGTTTAAGCCAATTAGGGAATTATATGTAGCAGGGTTATCTTTGAGGAGTCAAGAGGGTACATTTAAAATTCTGAGAATTAGCAATGACTCAATTCTCAGAATTACATGAGAAGGGGCAAAATAAATAATTCAAATATATTGCAAAGTTTTTTCATTAAACATAACTAAACATTTTATATAAAACTATCAAGGTGTTTACTATCCCTTTAATGTAATTTTTTTTTAATTTTAGCATCACAAATTATTTGTTGCATTGCAAAAGATCTGCATGCAAAATACAATACATTTAAGACTGTTATTTTTTATATAAATATACACTCCCTCTTTGAATGTTGTTTGTCCTATTTTCTTTGCTATAGTCAGCTATAAACATGTAAATGAGCGCCTGCACATTTGAGCCAATCGCTGTGCAGCATGTAGCAGGATCAGGGTTTTATCTTCCATGAAATGTACTACAGACTCTCTGGGGAATTGGAAACATTACAATTTTCAGAGTTAAACTACAGGAAAAACAGGCAAATAATTTAATATTTTATGAGAATGAAACATTTAAGTTAAATGTCCATTTAACTCTAAAAAAATTGTTGTTGTTTAAATTTAAGAACTGGAAGTGCGCACTGTAGACTTCATGAACATGAGTGTAGGTAGTTGTGTGGTGGGGGTATGGACATGAGAACTTTTAACCCCTTAACGACGCATGTCGTACAGGGTAAGTCGCACACAACCTGGTCTTTAAAGACCAGCAACGTACCCTGTACGACATTAGGGGTTTAAAGCATCTGGAAGCGATCCTGCTCGCTTCCAGCCACTTTCCGGTTATTGCAGTGATGCCTCGATATCGAGGCATCCTGCAATAACACCCCTTGGCCATCCGATGCAGAGAGAGCCAATCTGTGGCCCTCTCTGCAGCGGACAGCGATGGCCGGTATCGTTGGTGGTTGGGAGCTGTAGTGGGAGGCGGGTGGGCGGCCATCAATGTGTGCTATGACATGGAGGGGGGCGGGATATCGGGCGTGACCGTCGAGGGCACGCACGGAGGCACGTGCACGGGAGGGCAGGGGCAGGCGCATGCACGGGGTGGAAGTGGGTGGGAACGGCTACACTACAGAAATGAAATAAAAACAAGTGGGATAAAATAATTATTAATAATTTCAAAAAGACATCTAAGGGATCTGGGAGGGGGTGGGGGGTTGCTCTTTGGCTGGGGGGAAGCTACACTACAGGAAAAAAAAAATAAAAAAAAAATATATATATATATATATATATATATATATACAGTGGGGAAAAAAGTATTTAGTCAGCCACCAATTGTGCAAGTTCTCCCACTTAAGAAGATGAGAGAGGCCTGTAATTTTCATCATAGGTATACCTCAACTATGAGAGACAAAATGTGGAAACAAATTCAGACAATCACATTGTCTGATTTGGAAAGAATTTATTTGCAAATTATGGTGGAAAATAAGTATTTGGTCAATATCAAAAGTTCATCTCAATACTTTGTTATATATCCTTTGTTTGCAATGACAGAGGTCAAACGTTTTCTGTAAGTCTTCACAAGGTTGTCACACACTGTTGCTGGTATGTTGGCCCATTCCTGCATGCAGATCTCCTCTAGAGCAGTGATGTTTTGGGGCTGTCACTGGGCAACACGGACTTTCAACTCCCTCCAAAGGTTTTCTATGGGGTTGAGATCTGGTGACTGTCTAGGCCACTCCAGGACCTTAAAATTCTTCTTACGAAGCCACTCCTTCGTTGCCTGGGCAATGTGTTTGGCATCATTGTCATGCTGAAAGACCCAGCCACGTTTCATCTTCAATGCCCTTGCTGATGGAAGGAGGTTTGCACTCAAAATATCACGATACATGGCCCCATTCATTCTTTCATGTACACGGATCAGTCGTCCTGTTCCCTTTGCAGAGAAACAGCCCCAAAGCATGATGTTGCCACCCCCATGCTTCACAATAGGTATGGTATTCTCTCTCCTCCAAACACTACAAGTTGTGTTTCTACCAAACAGTTCTACTTTGGTTTCATCTGACCATATGACATTCTCCCAATCCGCTTCTGGATCATCCAAATGCTCTCTAGCATACTTCAGACGGGCCCGGACATGTACTGGCTTAAGCAGGGGGACACGTCTGGCACTGCAGGATCTGAGTCCCTGGCGACATTGTGTATTACTGATGGTAGCCTTTGTTACATTGGTCCCAGCTCTCTGCAGGTCATTCACTAGGTCCCCCCATGTGGTTCTGGTATGTTTGCTCACCGTTCTTGTGATCATTTTGACCCCAAGGGGTGAGATCTTGCGTGGAGCCCCAGATCGAGGGAGATTATCAGTGGTCTTGTATGTCTTCCATTTTCTAATTATTGCTCCCACAGTTGATTTCTTCACACCAAGCTGCTTGCCTATTGCAGATTCAGTCTTACCGACCTGGTGCAGGTCTACAATTTTGTTTCTGGTGTCCTTTGACAGCTCTTTGGTCCTCACCATAGTGGAGTTTGGAGTGTGACTGTTTGAGGTTGTGGACAGGTGTCTTTTATACTGATAACAAGTTCAAACAGGTGCCATTAATACAGGTAATGAGTGGAGGACAAAGGAGTCTCTTAAAGAAGAAGATACAGGTCTGTGAGAGCCAGAAATCTTGCTTGTTTGTAGGTGACCAAATACTTATTTTCCACCATAATTTGCAAATAAATTCTTTCCAAATCAGACAATGTGATTGTCTGGATTTGTTTCCACATTTTGTCTCTCATAGTTGAGGTATACCTATGATGAAAATTACAGGCCTCTCTCATCTTCTTAAAGGACCAGTCAACACATTAGATTTGCATAATCAACAAATGCAAGATAACAAGACAATGCAATAGCACTTAGTCTGAACTTCAAATGAGTAGTAGATTTTTGTATAATAAATTTCAAAGTTATGTATATTTCCACTCCCCTTGTACCATGTGATAGCAATCAGCCAATCACAAATGCATATACATATAGTCTATGAATTCTTGCACATGCTCAGTAGGATCTGGTAACTCAAAAATTGTAAACATAAAAGACTGTGCACATTTTTTTTAATGGAAGTAAATTGGAAAGTTGTTTAAAATTACATGCTGTATCTGAATCATGAAAATTTAATTTAACCTGAGTGTCCCTTTAAGTGGGAGAACTTGCACAATTGGTGGCTGACTAAATACTTTTTTGCCCCACTGTATATAAAAAAGCAGTTTTTTTTTAGTAAACTGGGTACTGGCAGAAAGCTGCCAGTACCCAAGATGGCTGCCAATAAGGTAGAGGGGGAGGGATAGAGAGCTGTTTGGGGGGGATCAGGGAGGTTGGGGGCTAAGGGGGGATCCTACAGATTAGCATATGTAAATATGCTAAAAAAAAAAATTATTTTTTTAAAATACCTTTTATTTTAGCACTGTCAGACTTTCTGCCAGTACTTCAGATGGCGGGGACAATTGTGGGGTGGGGGAGGGAAAAGAGCTGTTTGGGTGGGATCAGGGAGTGTGATGTGTCAGGTGGGAGGCTGATCTCTACATTAAAGCTAAAATTAACCCTGTAAGCTCCCTACAAGCTACCTAATTAACCCCTTCACCGCTAGACATAATTCACATGTGATGCGCAGCGGTATTTAGCGGCCTTCTAATTACCAAAAAGCAATGCCAAAGCCATATATGTCTGCTATTTCTGAACAATGGGGATCCCAGAGAAGCATTTACAACCATTTGTGCCATAATTGCACAAGCTAATTGTAAATAATTTCAGTGAGAAACCTAAAATTGTGAAAAATGTTACGTTTTTTTTCATTTGATTGCATTTGTCGGTGAAATGGTGGCATGAAATATACCAAGATGGGCCTAGATCAATACTTGGTGTTGTCTACTACACTACACTAAAGCTAAAATTAACCCTAGAAGCTACCTACATGCTCCCTAATTAACCCCTTCACTGCTGGGCATAATTCACGTGTGGTGCGCTGTGGCATTTAGCGGCCTTCTAATTACCAAAAAGCAACGCCAAAGCCATATGTCCACTATTTCTGAACAAAGCGGATCCCAGAGAAACGTTTACAACCATTTATGCCATAATTGCACAAGTTGTTTGCAAATAATTTCAGTGAGAAACCTAAAGTTTGTGAAAAAATTTGTGAAAAAGTGAACATTTTTTTTTATTTGATCTCATTTGGCAGTGAAATGGTGGCATGAAATATACCAAAATGGGCCTAGATCAATACTTTGGGATGTCTTCTAAAATAAAATATATACATGTTAAGGGATATTCAGGGATTCCTGAAAGATATCAGTGTTCCAATGTAACTAGCGCTAATTTTGAAAAAAAGTGGTTTGGAAATAGAAAAGTGCTACTTGTACTTATTGCCCTATAACTTGCAAAAAAAAGCAAAGAACATGTAAATATTGGGTATTTCTAAACTCAGGACAAAATTTAGAAACTATTTAGCATGGGTGTTTTTTGGTGGTTGTAGATGTGTAACAGATTTTGTGGGTCAAAGTTAGAAAAAGTGTGTTTTTTTCCATTTTTTCCTTATATTTTATAATTTTTTTAATAGAAATTATAAGATATGATGAAAATAATGGCATCTTTAGAAAGTCCATTTAATGGCGAGAAAAACGGTATATAATATGTGTGGGTACAGTAAATGAGTAAGAGGAAAACAGCTAAACACAAACACTGCAGAAATGTAAAAATAGCCCTGGTCCTTAAAGGGACATGCCAGCCACATTTTTTCTTTTATGATTTAGAAAGAGAATGCATTTTTAAACATCTTTCTAATTTACTTATATTATCTAATTTGTTTTATTCTCTTGATATTCTTTGATGAAAAGCATATCTAGATATGCTCACTAGCTGCTGATTGGTTGCTGCACATAGAAGTGTGATTGGCTCGCCATGTGCATTGCTTTTTCTTCAAATAAGGATATTTTAAAAATGAAGCAAAATAAATAATGGAAGTAAATTGTAATGTTGTTTAAATTTCTATTCTCTATCTGAATCATGAAAGAAAGATTTTGGGTTTGGTGGCCCTTTAAGGGAAAGAAATTGAAAAATGGCCTTGTCCTTAAGGGGTTAATAATTTTTTAGTATTTGTGTATGCTCCTTTATTACATTTTTGCTTACAATGTTCCTTTAACTGAATATATGCATTCTTGCTACTGCCCAAATGCAATAAGGTGCTAAAGCATTCGAACAATAGTACCTACCCTCAAATTTACAGCCTATCAGGAAAAAGGATATAGGATGCAAGGGTAACAGATGGAAAGCTGACTCAATATCAAGTTTCGCTGACAAAGCACCCTGCCCCGCGAACTAGGTCAAGAGCTGTATCAAATGACTGGTAATGAACTGAACTCAATACAGGGTTAATAGCATCATTGACTAAGATTTCCTTGGGGTAGGAGAGATGCTGAATCAAACAAAACTTGACCATTTCCTTCTTTGGTACCACCCCTAATGGAGATATTACCAAATTGGAAAGCAGAGGCTCGTAAAAGGGGCCTACAATCCTACCCATAGATACTTCCTTCACTAGCTTATCTCAGGATGCTGGTATACATATTTTAGATTTCAATGAGAACCTACAACAAATTTATCTACAGGGATCACAAATCCTTCCTGAAATCCCGCCAGAAGCAAGCCTGCTGTCTAGCGATCTGGATATACTGCAGGAGGAGTTTTAACTGGTGATTTATCTGGGTTAGAGACTTTTCTCCTAGTACAGCTGGAGCCTTAATGGAAACCCCCACTATACAGGCATGCGCTACCTTTGTCACATGATTTTTCCTGAAAGGCCCATCATTCCCTGCCCTTGCGCCAATTTGGGGCTGGAAATCGGAAACCCGAACCTCTACTGACGGCGGGGGGAAGGGGATCACTCTGGTCCTAAGCGGGATCAGAAGTTTAAGATGGGATTCCCTTCCATATTTCTCCTAAACTCCGAATCATAATCCTGCCAAGCACATTCTTTATAATGCTTGTAGATCCCATGTATGGTATCGGTGTATTTTAAAAGTGCTTGCCCTTGATCAGGATTTTTATCCAGATAACAGGACGATAGGACATAAAAACATCGTAGCCACTCGTCAAAATTATCCAGTCTTTTAATCTTTTTGGGCCTGTCCCATCCGTGCATCTCTTTCTCTCTCTCTGTCTATGAGCCTCCACTGACAACTCAAATATGTTTACATATTGTCCCGCTTGGATTTTTCTGACAATTTTTTTTTTTTAAGTGAGCTTGAAGGGAGAAGATTATGCAAGGATAAGTATCTCCCTCAGCAGTTGCCTTGCAACTGGCTATTACATGGGGAACCTGTGGTTGTACCGGAGCTGCGGGAACCACCCCCTCAACCCACTAATCTTTATCAAACTGACCTGCTTTCATCTGCTTAATCATTTTATATTTCCTCTTCTGCCCATTAGTCACTAAACCTAACAATGTGTCACTGTCAAGGTCAGAGTCTGTGATAGAAGAGTCAGAGGGCTTGATCTTGAGATACTTGGTAGAGAGACCCTCAGCTGCTGACAACACCTTCTGTAAGAGAGAAATGAAATTTGCTAGCACTATGCCCAGAAGACAGAGGAAACTCAGGAGTGACTTGAGACGCTATGTGTGGTGGATGAACTCCAGAAACTACAAAATGCTCACTAGGCCTCACTGCAGGAAAAAACATGTGAGGGGGGACCTGCATCCCCAGCACATTCATTCACTGACTCATTCAGAGAAGGTTTAACCCCCGGATGCACTACATTCAACGCATTACTATTAGGCATCACCCGAATCACCACATTTACACTTCATGCATTTAAAGGATAGGAAAAATTCTGCACCGTGGAGGGCCCTGCACAGCAACGCACTGTCTATCTTCCTCACCTATTCCCAAAATGGCTGCCGGTGACGTCACCAGAAGTAAATGGCCATGTGACCAGAAGGTCTACCAGAACAGTCCCAGGCAACACCAGAGGAAGAGAAGCGGGCGGCGGAAAAGTGCACTAGGAGGGCAGGAAGAAGGATGTGACTAGGAAGGAGGAAGGTGCGAGTGAGTGGAGGTAAGGCACGCCGAGCGCTGCCGAGAGTACCACGGACTATGGAAGAAGAAGGGTTAGTTTGAGAGGGGGACGGAGAAGGGGGGATTAAAGAAAGGAGGGTCAAATTGAGAGAGGGTTTTTTCGAGGGGAACCGAGGAGTGGCTAGTGAAGTATTGGGGCCAACAGATGTTTCCTCAGGTACGGCCTGAACAGGGGTAGGAGGCCTGACCGCATGGTCAACGCTGACCACCAAAGCTATGGAAGAAAGCAGGTATGCCACTGCACCTGCCCTAGAAGGGGGAAGGCAGGTAAACACATTCAAAATGTTTCTTCTGGGGGAAATTCAGTAGGGGGGTGAGGAGGCTGACTTAAAGAGGGAACAGGAGGAGGTGTGGATTCTATGAGCACCTCATCTCTAGATGGCTGTGTTTCAGGAATAATTTGAACAGGCCTAGGAAGAATGTCTCTGGGTGGTTGGTGGATTTCTGCCACCAAGACATTAGGGAAAGTATTTTTAGTTTTCAAGATAAAGCTTTATTGGCGAAATGTGAAAAATACAGGGCATTAATATACATACTTTGCAAAGTCAGTTGTACACAATTTCAAATACCTGTACAGTTAAAGATTGTTTATATCATTTCGCAGATAGAAATTAGTTCAAATCAAACAGCATAAGAAAAAACTTCGTCAGATACTACAGAAATGTATACTGACCATATAACAAAAACATCTAACATCAGCTGCTTAGTGATACAGATTATAAATATGTAGTAGGTATCGGAAAGAAGGAAAAGCGAATACCTCGGGTACAGATCACATGGTATTTGTCTCTTTTCAGCAGCTTAAGCCCATCACACTGCTGCTTATATTACTGTACTCTTTAGAAAAGTAGATGTCTAGAAAGGTAGACTAAGTGTGTTAGGGTTACAGGGTGTAAAGGTGAGGGAGGAAAGGGGGAGGGAAGGGAGGACAAAAAAAAAACAAAAAAAAAAAAGAAAAAAAAACCGTATCCCAGTTCAGAGCATTGCAACCCCTCATTAGTTCACAATCCTCTTCCCTCCCAGGTCATAAGCATCATCTCATGTGTACTTAGTTTTCCAATTTTAAGGTAGTGGTATCTTTCAAGTCTCAGCAGGTCTGCTACTTTAGCTTTCCACTCTTGAACATTGGGGGTGGTCTGTTTTTTCCAATACATGGGAATCAAGCTTTTTGCTCCATTGAGCATCACCAGGAGAAGCCTATACTTATCTTCCCTTGCAATCTTAGGTAGCTGATGATAAAGTAAATAACTTGGGTTGGGAGGGATGATCACTTCGAGGACCCTACTCATTTCGGCCATTACGTCGTTCCAATAAGGTGTTAGTAGGGGACAGGTCCACCAAATATGTAGTAGGGTGCCATTTTCTCCGCATCCTCTCCAGCATCCCCCATTTGTGTGTGGATATATGTGTTTTAACCTTTGGGGGGTCAGATACCACCTGCTCATCAATTTGTATTGTGTTTCTTGAACCCTAGCCGAAATTGAGGCTTTCTTCGTTTTGTCAAATATCTTGTTCCATTCCCTAGGTCCTATATCTAGGCCCAGCTCAGTTTGCCACGTCTGCGTAAAACCAGGAAGGTAGTCTTCACCACCTTGTTGTAGTAATCTATAAATCTGAGAGATCAGATGAGACGGGGGTGTGGTCATTGTGCACAGAGTTTCAAAGTAAGTTCTGCGTCTCGTCAGATCTGACTTAGCTTTATGAGTGGTAAAGTAGTGCAAAGTCTGTGTCACTGTAAACCATGAGGTAAATACCTCTCTGTTCCACTCAACTAGTTCTTCTTGTGGCTTCAATTTATCCCGACTGAATATATTGTGTATTGCTGCTTCACTTAAACTATAAGTCTTATTCGGGGGATTAAGTCTGGACAGAAAATCCATCTCAGGATTTTCCCTGAGAGATGTAATCGGTGAGGGTAGTGTCGAGACATAGGCTGCTTTTTTAAGTAGTTTATCCCAGATCGAGAACACCTCCTCGATCATTGGGTATAGACTGATCACTGGGGGTCTGTCATTGGCAGAGGTCCATGCGAGAGCTCCCACATTGCTCCTTTTCAGAATTACACCGTCGATCTGTACCCATGCCTTTTGGGCCGAGTTGTGACACCACTCCACTAATCGCTGGAGAGAAATAGCTGTGTGGTACAGTTTTAAATCTGGTATACCTAGTCCGCCTCTATTCCGAGGTAGGAAAGTGGTTTTCCTGTTGATTCTCGGTTTCAGATCTCTCCAAATATAGGACTCTAGAGCAGACTGTATCTGATGAATAATGTGGGAGGCCATCGACAAAGGGATGGTTTGCATGAAGTATAGCACCCGTGGTAGCACATTCATCTTGACTACCCCGATGCGCCCCAACCAAGAGATGGTTTTATTTCTCCAGGACGATAAGTCCTTAAGGATTTCGTCTCTGATGTTTTTATAGTTCATATCCACTATCTCTTTTATGTTTGGTGTTAGATAAATACCAAGATATTTCAGTTTGCCCTTCGCTATTTTTATCGGGCATGAGCCCTCCAACGCCTGAAAGTCGGTGTGTGGAATTGTAACGTTCATAATCTCTGATTTAGTAGGGTTCAGAAGGAAATTTGATACTGTGCCAAAGAGTGTGAACTCTTCTAGAGCCGTCGTCAAAGATCCCTTTACATCCGATATCATAAGTAAGACATCGTCTGCGTACATGGCGAGCTTATGTTCATCGCCTCCTACCATAATACCGTGTATGTTTGGGTTATCCCTGATCCTACTCGCCAAGACCTCAATTGTCAGCGCGAATAGGAGAGGGGACAGGGGGCACCCCTGCCTAGTCCCGTTGCGAATTGTAAAGGCGCTAGAGAGCACTCGTTCACCCTGACTCTAGCGTTTGGAAACGAATATAAGGACATGATTCTGTTTATAAACTTAGAACCTAGGCCAAATTTCTCCAAAGTGTGTCGCATAAACACCCAGCTGACCCGGTCAAACGCTTTTTCTGCATCTGTAGAGACCAGGGCCAGCGGGGTTGTGGTGATATGGGCGTGTGTTATAATCTGGAGGACCTTAAGGGTATTGTCCCTTGCCTCACGTTTTGGAATAAAGCCCACTTGGTCAGTGGAGATCAGCTGCGGTAGGTATTTGTTGAGACGATTGGCTATAACTTTCGCCAGTATCTTGATATCTGAATTTAGTAATGAGATAGGGCGGAAGTTCTCTGGTCTATTGTCAGGTTTGTTGGGTTTAGGAATGACTGTGATATGCGCTTCGAGCATAGAATGGGGTAGAACCGGGGAGTCGGACAGTTGATTAAATAGAGTCAGCAGTTCTGGTGCTAATATATCACCGAATGTTTTATAGTACTTAGTTCCAAATCCATCCTGGGCCTGGGCTCTTTCCGGTTGCTAGGTCTTTTATGGCTTGTTTAACTTCTGACAGCGTGAACGGAGTCTCCAACGCTTCAGAATCCAGATCAGAGAGCTGAGGGATCTCCACTCCTTCTAGATATTCCAGAATCTGTTGCGATTCTCGTGATCGGAGGAGGGGCTCGTCTCCTGCATTAGGTACTCTCTGTATGTTATATAGGCCATCATAATAAGATCCAAAGATCTCAGCGATTGACTTGCCATCTTCTTTCGATTCCCCATCTGGGTGAATCATACTATATACATAGTGTTTGGTTTTTTTCCTCGCTATCGCTCTGGCCAGTAATCGTCCAGCTTTATCACCTTGTTCGTAAAACTGTTGCCTTAGAATTAAGGCCGCTTTTTGATAATCTGTTTGAAGGAACTTCATAAGTTCCAACCTCTCCTGAGCTAAGGTCTTGGTTAATGCGATATCAGTTGGCGTTCTTTTATGTGCTTGTTCAGCTATTTCTACTGCATCAAGCAATCTGCAATATTTCTCTCTCCTTCTCCTGACTAGTCTAGCCTTTTGTTTGAGAAAGTGGCCTCTGATTGTGCATTTATGGGCCTCCCAAACCACTGTGGTCTGGGAGTCCGAGTCTCTATGTATTTGGAAATATTCATTTAGAGCCTCTTCGACTTCCAGTTTAAATACTGGATCCTCCAGGAGAAGGTCGTCCATCTTCCAGATGTATGGTGTGGCCGGGACATTAGACCATAGCACGGTACAGGTGACCGGGGCATGATCTGACCATGTGATGGGAAGTATGTTACTATTGGTGGCGAGTGTGAGTCCGATAGTGTCCGTAAACCAGTAATCTATTCTGGAGTATTTTCTATGAGGATGGGAATAAAATGAATAGTTCTTAGCTGAGGGGTGGTGTATCCGCCATATGTCATGTAGTGCTGTGTCCTTAAGAGTGGTCAGTAACCGTTTAAGCGATTTGTGGGGAACGCTGGAAAGTCCATCGGAGGTGTCAAGGGTTGGATCCAAAGAGATGTTTAAATCTCCACCCAAGAATAGAATACCAGATTGGACCTCAAGTGTTTTGTGGATTACTTTCTGAAAGAAGACCTGCTGAGATTGATTCGGGCAGTAAACATTAACTAATGTTAGAGGCCGGTTATATAGTGAACCTGTGAGAATCAAGTATCTACCTTCCGGATCTCTGTATATTTGTGCAAGTTTGAAAGGTATGTCTGCACTGAAAAGGACACCCACCCCATTTTTTTCTGGGGGCCTGAGGCAAAAAAGGCAAGCGGATATTGTCGGCTAAACCAACGGGGTTCATGACCTACTGCAAAATGTGTTTCTTGTAGATAGATGATGTTACCACCCTGTCTATGTAGGTCTCTCAGCACCATAGAGCGTTTAGCTGGGCTGTTCAGGCCTTTTGCATTTATAGAGATCAATTCTATGGGACGAGACACAATTCCTAATCGCTGGTTCGCCATTTTTCTAATTTTTCCAGGAGGGAAGAGAAAAAAAAAAAAAAAAAGGGGGAAGTAGGGGGGGGGGATAGGGGTGGGGTAAGGCGGGAGGTAAAGAGAACAAGGGAGTAGAGGGAGAGTAATAGAAAATAGATGAAAGTTAGAAGGATGAAAACGTGCCAACAGGAGTCAAAAGATAATGAGTTACGTCACTAGAAAAAGAGATAAAAGGGAAAAAAAGAGAAAGAACCTCTTTGTGACAGTGCTCTGAGTGACAGACTCTGTGATCTAGGTAGAAACCTTCTCTGATATTGTACAGAAACCGATCTGTTAAGAAAGAACAGATAACAACAATAAACAGTAAAAGCAGGGGTAGTGTTCCCCGCCTACTTACACTACATATATATTCATTTGAAAAGATAAACAACAGTAATAAGTGCATTTAATGATTGCATTTTCACGACCTACCCTCCGTATCTCTATGTGTGATCTCTTGTGTCAAGTCTCCTGTCAGATGTCAGGGGGGGACTTATTATGGAGTCAGTTTTCTATGTGTGGAAGCGGTCCTTGTCCCTTCTGTAACTTGGTGATTTAGGTGACTGTTTTTTTTTTTGGGTGTTCTCAAAACCTATGACCAACCATGCTGTTCTTGTCTAACTATGCGCTTGTTGGGTGTTTTCTGCTTCGAGTAGGCAAAAGTCGTCTATTAGGATTGATCGAAAGACATCTGAATAAAGGGAAGCCTAATTTCTGTAGCGCCTCTGCTCACTTCTGATTGATCGTAGGGGCTTGATAGCAATATTATACTAAGATATCCTCTCTCTCTACCTAAGTCTATGAATTTTAGGGGTCTGAGGAACATTTTCCCCTTTTACTCGCAGCTCCTAATGATTATTTAGATAAGCATGATTATTAGTCCCCACATCTAGAAAGAGACTTAGATTGAGGGCTTTTGGGGATTGCTCCTGAAGGATCTCAATGTAGAACCGGTGATTTGTAACCCGCTGTGCTTTCATTGGCAGTGTAATTTCTATTAGTCTCGTGCTAGCTGGTGTGTGCCCATTAGACTTTATGTTTTGAACTGTCTGAGTCAGGTGAGCTGTGTTTCAATCAGATCTTACTAATAAACGGAGGTTGTGTGAATATAACTCCAGACTATAGCTTAGAGTCGAGAGGCAATAACAGGCAATAATTCAAACATGTATGAATACAACAGAACATTATTAGTGCAAGAACCACTTACATTTATCTAGTACCGTTATCAGTATAATGCTTTGGACTGATCACCTGGGTTATGGTCAGGCTAATCCTGAGATAGATCTAAGCACATCTGCTCTTAACTGTTTAGTCTTATGGACTTGATAGAGTTAGTTATACTAATATGTTCCACTCTAATTTTTGGATCTGAACCATAAGCTATAAAATACAATTATTCATACATGAACAGTCATAACAGAACATCCTAAATATATGGGATACATGCATTCATCTATCATTGTTACCAGTATAGTTCTAAAGGTTGACCACAGGGGTTATAATCAATCAAGTCTTGAGGTAGATTAAAACACTATAGAGTCATAACTTATCTGAGATGATTCTTAATGTCCAGGAGCTTGCAGCCCAAGTTCAGGACTGATGTTAGGATAGGTAGGTCACCACATCAAAATGATAAGGAAAAAGAATGTTCTTTATAATCCTTCAGTGGATTGTTACAAACCGCTGGGTTCTCCATCAGCTGGGCCCTCTGGGGCCGTGGGAGCCTTCACAGGAAGTCTTATGTTAAGATCCAGTGCCTGATTGAAGGAGGGAAGGTCAGCTGTGTGACATTGTTTCTTGTGACCATGAGGCTGGTAGGAAATCCCCATCTATATGGGATTCTGTTAGCTTTCAAGACAGAGGTAACAAATCTGAGATCTCTCCTCTTTTGGAGAGTAGTTGGGCTTAGATCTGAGTAAACTTGTAGCTCCACGCCTCTGAATTCTATATGTTGCTTGTTTCTAGCCAGTCTGAGCACGTCTTCTTTTTCTTTAAAGGATAGCAATTTTAAGATGATGTCTCTAGGTGGAGCCTGTCCAGGGGGTTTAGGGCGCAACGCCCTATGTGCTCTTTCAATCTGGATCTCAGGGCCTGCTATTTCATTTCTAAGATATTTGACAAAGTCTTGAATATATTCCTGAATATCAGGGGGTGCAATTGACTCTGGGACTCCTCGCAGTCTGAGGTTGTTCCTCCTACTGCGATTCTCAAGGTCTTCAATTCTATCTAATAACATGTGTACAGTGCTCTCTTGTGCTTGTAGAAAGCTGGCTTGATGCTGGAGGTCAGAACTGAGTGCCTCATGTTTTTCCTCTACCTGAGTAACTCTGCGGTCAACAGCTGTAATGTCTTGTTTAAGTTCATGAAACATAGATTTGAATTCCCTCATGGCCTCTTTTATATCTGCTTTGGAAGAAAGAAGCTTTATATCCTCTTTAGTCACACAGTTTTGGTGGGTAGACATTGTTTCAGAGTTATGAATCTGCGCTGTGACCCCTTTTTGATGTGTCTCAGGCCTCCCTAGGGGGGTTGCAGGATCGTTTGCTATTAAAAAGTTGTCCATTACTGTAGTTTGGGAATTCTTTGGCAGTCTGGCTTGTCTTCTATTAGACATTACATAGGCACCCTTAGACTGATCTTTATGTGTCGAGAGTGGTATGACAGGCCCAGCAATTGGTGCTTACAGACAAGGATATCCCTGTGTAGTATCAGTGTAAAATTGTATACTGCCTGTGTTTTACTATAGATAGTTATAATTCTTTCTACAGATTCAGTGCACTGCAATTATTGGGAAGATTTGGTGGTTAGGACCTGTTCTGTGTTGTATATGGTTTTTCAGGTTTCCTCTGCGCGTGGTGCGCTTATCAATTTTGCGGCCAACACAATTAAAGCTGCGACACCTCCACTATTCCCTTGTAATAAGCCTCCCTCACAGGGCCCACACAGCAGAAAGGGTCCGGTAAGGATAATAAAGTTCAGTACCTTATTGATAGAAAGCAGCGGTCCCTTCCACCACGTGGCCTTTCACAGATGTCTGGTTAGGCGATCTTGCTCGGGCCTATTCTGCTCTCAAACCATGCCTCTGTCACATTTGCTGCTCATGATCACCGCTAAGGAGGCTGGTGTCCGGAGAGTGCAATCTCTTATTCGCGGCTTGTATGCAGGCTCACCTGGTTCAGCCGTTATATCCCACGCTGCCGATGTACCCCGCAAAGGCTCACCGCCGCTTAAGACAGCTCCGGGATTGCAAAGGTACCGTTCGGCCCAGGTGCTATGCTGCTCCGTTCTTGATCCGCTGTTACCCCGGTAAGGGTCAGAGCTGCTCAGGGGTGTCTGTGTGTAGCCGCTACCTCCATGTGCGTTCAGGCCCAGTAATGGCGGCGCCGTGATCAGGTGCGGCTAAACGGTGTTGCAAATAACCACAGAGTTATTGAAGGTGCCTCAAAGTAGAGGATTAGTGTTAGGATGTTAGAAAATGTTAGATTCTGCTTAAGATTATGAAGTATATGCACTTATTTTAGTGTACGCTCGGCAGGGACATCAGAGCTTATTTAGAAAGCAGCCATGTTCAGCTATGGCCAGGCTCCGCCCCCAGGGAAAGTATTTTTAACTAAATCTGGGACTAAAACAGAAACTGTTAGAGGGACATGAGTAGGGGGAATAGGGTCTTGGCAAGAGGGAATGATATCATCAAGTCCCTAATCACGTCTTTGTGACAAAGAGCTGATTTCTGGCCATCTCTGAAGCGCAGAGGGGAAGCAGCAGAACGTCTGTCACGATGCATGATGAAGAGTAAACTTCAGCAACAACTTAACAGCTTCTTGTCCAGGAGAAAAGAGGAACAGGAACTAATGTCATCAAGTTATAAAGGTAAGGCACTCCCTGCCACAGCAACATTGTTGCAAACTCACAACTACTCCCCTTCATCTATTCCACTCCCTTCCAGCCTTAACCCTATTCTGGCTTTACACCTACTATACAGTAAAATCATCTCAGTCAATGTCTTTTGCTCTAGAATTGTATAACACACCTATAATTCTAAAAACTCAATATCTTGGCTCACCCTAGTACTCACTGATGAAGACTGCCTCCTATTATACATACCAACTTGTTTATTCTGTCCTACAGACATTATGGAAGTTATTTTCATGTTTGCATCTTGTGCGTCATGTTTTTGCATTTATATTTGTATACAAATGTGCTACACAACAAACTATCGGCTAGTCTTGCCTTAAAAAGCAGTGTTGGCCGGTCCCAAGGCTGCTTTTTAACGCCTGCTGGTATTACGTGTCTTGCAGGTACAGGTGTACCGCTCACTTTTTTGGCCAGACTCGGAAATACCGCAAATCCACTTACGTCAATTGCATATCCTATTTTTCCAATGGGACTTGCATAGCACCGGTATTACGAGTCTGACAAAAAGTGAGCGGTAGACCCTCTCCTGTCAAGACTGGTACCGCATTTAAAAGTCAGTAGTTAAGAGTTTTACACTGCAACGCCGTAGCATAAAACTCTTAACTAAAGTGCTAAAAAGTACACTAACACCCTAATACCTATTAACCTCTAAACCGAGGCCCCCCCACATCGCAAACACTTAAAAAAAATTTTTTAACCCCTAATCTACCGAACCAGACATTGCCGCCACTATAATAAATATATTAAACCCTAAACCGCCGCATTCCCGCCTCACAAACACTAGTTAAATTTTATTAGCCTCTAATCTGCCGTTCCTAACATCGCCAACACCTACCTACCCTAACCCCCCTAACTTAAATATAATTTAAATAAATATAAATAAAATAACTATCATTAACTAAATTATTCCTATTTAAAACTAAATACTTACCTATAAAATATACCCTAAGCTAGCTACAATATAACTAATAGTTACATTGTAGCTAGCTTATGGTTTATTTTTATTTTACAGGCAAGTTTGTATTTATTTTAACTAGGTATAATAGTTATTAAATAGTTATTAACTATTTAATAACTACCTAGCTAAAATAAAGACAAAAGTGCCTGTAAAATAAAACCTAACCTAAGTTACAATTACAACTAACACTACCACTATAATTAAATTAATTCCCTAAATTCCCTAAAGCCCTACCCTACACTAAATTACAAATAGCCCTTAAAAAGGCCTTTTGCGGGGCATTGACCCAAAGTAATCAGCTCTTTTACTTGTAAAAAAAATTACAGATCCCCCCAACATTAAAACCCACCACCCACACAACCAACCCTACTCTAAAACCCACCCAATACCCCCTTAAAAAAACCTAACACTAACCCCCTGAAGATCACCCTACCGGGAGACGTCTTCATCCAACCGGGCAGAAGTGGTCCTCCAGACGGGCAGAAGTCTTCATCCAAGCCGGGCAGAAGTGGTCCTCCAGACGGGCAGCAGTCTTCATCCAGACGGCATCTTCTATCTTCATCCATTCGGCGCGGAGTGAGTCCATCTTCAAGACATCTGACGCGGAGCATCCTCTTCATCCGGAGTCTTCTTACTAAATGACGGTACCTTTAAGTAACGTCATCCAAGATGGTGTCCCTTCAATTCCGAGTGGCTGATAGAATTCTATCAGCCAATCGGAATTAAGGTAGAAAAAATCCTATTGGCTGATGCAATCAGCCAATAGGATTGAGCTTGCAATCTATTGGCTGATTGGAACAGCCAATGGAATGCCAGCTCAATCCTATTGCATCAGCCAATAGGATTTTTTCTACCTTAGCTCCGATTGGCTGATAGAATTCAAACAAAATTAACACCTGGCAGAGTAGTAGCCACCAGAGTCAGGACCAAAAGGAATACTTCTTTCCCTCAATGGATTGCCATGGATGGAGTTGTTAAATGTCTTAGGAAAGGATTTCAAGTGGTCAGTTCTTACCTAGGGTAAGGTACACTTTCAAATAATTGGTGAGAGATAGCAATTTTGTTTAACCTCAAGAATAAACAGTATTTCCACATATGTGGTGCATCTTTTACAGTGCAAGTGGGGAAAACTATACATAAATAGAACACGTATGAAGCTGAAATCAAGATGGCATGAACATTTTAGAAGTATTAAAAAGAAAAGTTTAAAGTCTAGGCCTAGTGTTTCCAGAAATGTTCCTAAATGGCAATGGATAAAGTAAACTGTTTTTTAATTTTCCCTATAGAATAGATTTGTAAATCAAATCAATATTGTAATGCTCGTGGGATATTCCACTATCAGACCGAACTCGGTCAGTAGTCTTCTTATCCCGGTGTCGAGCCGGAATGATAGGGAATATCCCATAGCAGAGAAAGTTTGCAAGATGAGGTAGGCGGAACTTACCACAGTCAGGGTAGTCTTTGGTGGCATCAGGCAGGGAATCAGAGCAGTCCAAGGGTAAACCACTAGAATGGTGAGGCAGGCAGGGGTTGGTAACGGTAAAGCAGTCCAAGGGTAAACCACTAGAATGGTCAAGCAGGCAAGGTTTGGCTAAAGAGAGGCAATCCAGACAATAGGGGTTAATCAAGCAGAGATCAGCAGCAGTATATCAATCCAGCAATTAAGGGGGGAACAGGCAGAGTGGTTAGACAAGCAGAGTTCAGCAGCAGTATATCAATCCAGCAATTTAGGGGTTAACTGGCAGAGTGGTCAGACAAGCAGAGATCAGCAGCTGTATATCAATCCAGCAATTTAGGGGTTAACAGCAGAGTGGTCAGACAAGCAGAGATCAGCAGCTGTATATCAATCCAGCAATTTAGGGGTTAACAGGCAGAGTGGTCAGACAAGCAGAGTTCAGCAGCAGTATATCAACCCAGCAATTTAGGAGTTAACAGGCAGAGTGGTCAGACAAGCAGAGCTAAGCAGCAGTATATCAATCCAGCAATTAAGGGGTGAACAGGCAGAGTGGTTAGACAAGAAAAGTTCAGCAGCAGTATATCAATCCAGCAATTTAGGGGTTAACTGGCAGAGTGGTCAGACAAGCAGAGATCAGCAGCTGTATATCAATCCAGCAATTTAGGGGTTAACAGCAGAGTGGTCAGACAAGCAGAGATCAGCAGCTGTATATCAATCCAGCAATTTAGGGGTTAACAGGCAGAGTGGTCAGACAAGCAGAGTTCAGCAGCAGTATATCAACCCAGCAATTTAGGAGTTAACAGGCAGAGTGGTCAGACAAGCAGAGCTAAGCAGCAGTATATCAATCCAGCAATTTAGGGGTTAACAGGCAGAGTGATCAGACAAGCAGAGTTCAGCAGCAGTATATCAATCCAGCAATTTAGAGGTTAACAGGAAGAGTGGTCAGACAAGAAGAGTTCAGCAGCAGTATATCAATCCAGCAAGCAACAATAACACCCAGGAGAACAGGTGAATGTAAGTGAAGTACTTATATAGCTGCAGGGTTCTCGCCACAGGAGGAATCCAGACCGGTATCAGGAAGAAGGGAGCGTGCGGCGATGACCGCCGCACGCAGACAGGAGCCAACTCCCCCCTTGGCAACGAGCAGCAAGCACCGCGTCCCTAGCAACAGCTAGAGCGGCGCCGGGCAACAAATATAAAAGGTGTGAACAGCTTTGTATTTGAGAAGCTTATTGGATTTATAAACTACATATGTTAACACCTGAAGGTCACAAGCTTCCAGAGGAAAAAACAACCACTAGTACTACATGAAGACTACCCCCTCTTTGCACTATTCAAAATCTCAGGGGAAGTGGGAATACAACTATATATCACAATATTGATACAGCAAAATAGAAAATACAATTACAAATGAACTTCTCATACAAAGAGAGAAGCACTCTCTTTATATGAGAACAACAGCTCATTAGCTAGTTCTATGGTGATTTACCATCCAGGAGCAGCCTCTTTTAGACCATTGTGATTTTCACAGAGGAAAACTTTCCTGAAGTATATCAGTCTGAAGCCGCCAAGTAAGGTCAGTCCAGCCCAGAAATACCAGGCAATTCTCCTCTGAACAAGGAACATGACAACCCCAGATGATTGTTTCGGCCTCCTATGGGCCTCGTCAGTGTGTTGCAGCCACATTCCTCTAAGCACACTGGACAAGGAGTCCACGTCTGGTTTCCCCCATCACCCATAGGGAGACTTCCCTAGGGTCATATTAATTTGCATACAAAGAGAGAAGCACTCTACCAGGAACGAACAACAGCTCATTAGCTAGTTCTATGACGTTTTACCACCCAGGAGCAGCCTCTTTTAGACCAGTGTGCTTTTTCACAGAGGAAAACTTTCCTGAAGTATATCAGTCTGATCCCGCCAAGTAAGGTCAGTCTAGCTCTGAAATACCAGGCAATTCTCCTCTAAACAAGGAACATGACAACCCCAGACAATCGTTTCGGCCTCCTATGGGCCTCGTCAGTGAGGTGCAGCCACATTCCTCTAAGCACACTGGACAAGGAGTTCACGTCTGGTTTCCCCCATCACCCATAGGGAGACTTCCCTAGGGTCATATTAATTTGCATACAAAGAAAGAAGCGCTCTACCAGGAACAAACAACTATATATCACAATATTGATACAGCAAAATAGAAAATAAAATTACAAATCTGAAGCCGCCAAGTAAGGTCAGTCCAGCCCAGAAATACCAGGCAATTCTCCTCTGAACAAGGAACATGAAAACCCCAGATGATTGTTTCGGCCTCCTATGGGCCTCGTCAGTGAGGTGCAGCCACATTCCTCTAAGCACACTGGGCAAGGAGTGCACGTCTGGTTTCCCCATCAGTCATAGGGAGACTTCCCTAGGGTCATATTAATTTGCATACAAAGAGAGAGATGATCTACCAGGAACAAACAACAGCTCATTAGCTAGTTCTATGGCGATTTACCACCCAGGAGCAGCTTCTTTTAGACCAGTGTGCTTTTCACAGAGGAAAACTTTCCTGAAGTATATCAGTCTGATCCTGCCAAGTAAGGTCAGTCCAGCCCCGAAATACCAGGCAATTCTCCTCTGAACAAGGAACATGACAACCCCAGACGATCGTTTCGGCCTCCTATGGGCCTCGTCAGTGAGGTACAGCCACATTCCTCTAAGCACACTGGACAAGGAGTCCATGTCTGGTTTCCCCCATCACCCATAGGGAGACTTCCCTAGGGTCATATTAATTTGCATACAAAGAAAGAAGCGCTCTACCAGGAACGAACAACTATATATCACAATATTGATACAGCAAAATAGAAAATAAAATTTCAAATAAACTTCTAAGCCTTGGTTTCTTTAATCACCAGTATGTCATATAGGCATTCTTTGGTGGCATCATCATCTGAAGGTAAGTGGTCAACTTCACATGCTTAAAAAAAAAGCACAAATGGTGGTGCAATAACGTTATGCACAAAACCTTCTTCAAAAAGAATAGACTTGCTAGGAAACCAACTTGAATTCATCACATTTATTGACGACTAGTAACAGGTTGATTTTAACTTGCTATTCACTCAGGCTGGAAGTATCAGAGCCCCCCCAGCTGGCTTCCTCCAGTATTCAGTTTCACAGGTCAGAGGACAGTGAAGAAATGTCAATGGAATAATGATTCACCACAAACCATGTATGCCAGCTTCTCATTTGCTCAATGCCTTACAGGCACAAAGAGACCTACCTACAAAATATTACAAGTGGAAACCATACAGGCAGCAGCACTAACCAAACTTATTCTATATCTAAAAAAATCAACATCGATGACATTTTGAGCAATTGAGAAGCAGGCATACATGGTTGTAGTGGATCATTATTCCATTGACATTTCTTCACTGTGGAACTGAATACCGGAGGGAGCTAGCTGTAGGGGCTCTGATACATCCAGCCTGCATGAATAGCACTGCATTATAGTCAGCCACCTCTGTGAGTATATTTCTACTGTGGGAGTCAAGACGGGTTTGAAAGTGCCGGAAAAGTTCTTGACATACTATACCATCCGTGGGACTTCTTGTTGTTTTTTTCTATGCTAGTATCTCAAATGATAACTGTAAGAAGCACCTTTGTCCTTTTGGGATGATCTTGCATGGACTCTATTTTGGTGACTTTATCTTTACTTGCTTTAATGTCAAAATCAAAGTAAAAACAACTCTACACATTTCTGTGGATCAACCGCCTTTTTTTTCAAGAGCAAGTAATTCTCAATAAAAGAGCTATAAGTCTTTTAATAAGAATTACTTGCTCTTGAAAAAGTGCCTTTTTCTTGCCAAAGTGCCACTGCCAAAGAATATCCCAGTGGTAATACAGGTAGGGGTGGCTTGGCACAGCAGGAGAAGTGTTGTTCACAGGGTGCTGCCCAGTGTGTAATGTACCCTGAGCACTGGCCATAACATATCTTTTTCAATGCTAATTCAATCAATCAGAAGCACAGTGCAAATTAGTTAAGACAAAACCTCCCAACCATCCTGGTTCCTGCCCATTTCATGTCTGTAGCTACAGGGTTTCAGCTACTGCCCTATATTTGTTTTGTATATATCATCTTCCAATCAAGGCACAGCTGCAGTCTCAGCCCTTCCAATGTGGCTCCACCCACAAAATACTGGTGGGCAACTGATACCTCCCAGCAGTGCAAAGACTATGAGAAATAAAATGCAATATAGCTGGAAAATGTTTATTTATTTCATACAGGTTGTGAGAGTCCACAATCCATTTCTCCAGGGAATTACTCTTCCTTACTAAGGAAGAGGAGGCAAAGATTCCCAAACCCCAAAGATTCCCAAACCCCAAGGTGGATAAAGAATAAAGATGTGCATTTGATTATTCAGACAGAGGGGTTCTCAGTCTATATTGAGGCCTGGTTTCCCCTCAGAGTACAGTGTTTGTCAGAGGGAAGTAAATGGGACATGGTTTGTGGCTTCTTTTTCACCTCATGGGAAATCTGTTAACTGGTTGCAGGAATTTTTCTTTTGCCTCCTTCTATGGATCCACAAAACAAATCTTGTTCCATTGTTAATATGTATGGCCCTGGAACAGAATCTTTACATTATTCTCCTTGCTGTTTTTCTGGTGTCTGATTTTTGGCGTGATTAGTTTAAATTTCACACATCAGCCCTCAAGTTTTACGAGCATTGGAATAATGCACGTTAGTTTAACGCTTATCGGGACAGCGCACCTCTGTTTAGACCAGTTACACTTATTTTGGCACATCGGCTAGATTACTTATGTCAGGTTAGCGCACATATGTCCTCAGTTATGCATACGTCAGTTATTGGTGTGCTAAATTCCCTTATAACTGTCAGGTTTTTTTGAGTGCATCAATTCATACTGCTGAGCGTTTTCTGGGCTTCGGATGTGTAGTTTTCTTGTCTCCTGCTTTGTTTTGAGTTTCAGCTTAGTGCTCATTATACCTGTAAGTTTTTTAAAGCTATTTTAGGAGCGGGTAAATTATTTCCAGTCCTCAATAGCTTTTTATGGGGTTTTAGTGCTTATTTCTTTGTTTTGTCTTTACTATAATGTCTGATTTTTTCGCTAAATTTACCTTAGAAGCTGAGTCTACTCAACACCTTCCTACTATTGTTAAGTGTGTTTATTGTAAAAATGTGGAGGTCTCTCCTCCTGCTAATTTTTGTGACTTATGTTTAAAAATGTTAATGCTTTAAAATAATGATGCTTCTATGGATATTACTGCTCCTTATGTCTCTTCATTACAGGAGAATGCTATTGATATATCAGTCAGAGTTAAGTATTACATCAAACCTGCTGTTTCTGAGGTGATGGCTTCTCTCTCACCTTCAAGCAACTGTAAAAGGTCACTGCAGATTTTACCTTCTACTAGTACTATGTCACCTGAAGTCAGAGATACTGTTATGTCTTCATAAGGTGAAGTTTCTTCTAGTAATAAGGAGTCTTTCTCTGACGTTGAACCTGATACTTCCTCTTTTTTTTTTATTTTATTGAATATTCGTTCTCTTTTGAAAAAAAGTTTTACTTACTTTAGGGGTTAAAGTTTCTAAGCTTTCTGAATATAAGTCTTGTATTTGTTCACATTATCTGGTTTGTTTTTCCATTATTTATATGGTGTCTGGAGGTTAAGGAGCTTTTTTTTTGTTAGGATTTCCTTTTTATCAGAACAGGGCTCAGATATCTTTTTCCTCCACCCAGTATCAGGGGCGCGATCCGATATCGATCGCAGTTTGCGGCGCAAGCGAGGGAACCGGCGTCGCCCGCAGTTTCAGCTCGCAACTCGAGCCATCCCATATAGGTCGCCGTCAGATGCTAACGTGCCGTAAGTCTCACAAACCAGCGATGTCCAGAAATCTGCGTAAGTACAAATTTCTGGCGTCGCCAGTGACTTGCGGCACGTTAGAAACTGCCGGCGCCTATAAAACCTGACTAAAGTTTAAAACACCCGCACTGTCTAACACGCCTCCCTAACATAGCCCGCACTGTCTAACCCTCTATCCGCTATCCCCCCTCACTAGCCTAACAATAAAAAAGCTATTAACCCCTAAACCGCCGCTCCTTTACCCCGCCGCAACCTAATAAAGTTATTAACCCCTAAACCGCCGCTCCCGTACCCCGCCGCCAGCTATATTATATCTATAACCCCCTAAAGTGAGCCCCTAACACCGCCGCCATCTATATTAAAATTATTAACCCCTAATGTAAGCCCCTTACACCGCCGCCATCTCTATTAAAATGATTAACCCCTAATTTAATCTACCTACCCCGCCGCCAGCTATATTATCTATATTAACCCTAAGTATATTATAGTTAATATAGGTATTACATTATATATATTAACTATATTAACCCTAATTATATTAGGGTTAATATAGTTAATATAGTTACTATAGTATTTATATTAACTATATTAACTCTATCTAACCCTAACTAAATTTATATTAAATTAATCTAATTCATTTATAAACTAAAATATTCCTATTTAAATCTAAATACTTACCTATAAAATAAACCCTAAGATAGCTACAATATAATTAATAATTACATTGTAGCTATGTTAGGGTTAATATTTATTTTACAGGTAAATTGTTAATTATTTTAACTAGGTATAATAGATATTAAATAGTTATTAACTATTTAATATCTACCTAGTTAAAATAATTACCCAATTACCTGTAAAATAAATCCTAACCTAAGTTACAAATACACCTACACTATCAATAAATTAAATAAACTACAAACATCTATCTAAAAATACAATTAAATTAACTAAACTAAATTACAAAAAAAAAAAAACACTAAATTACAAAAAATAAAAAAAAGATTACAAGATATTTAAGCTAATTACACCTATTCTAAGCCCCCTAATAAAATAATAAACCCCCAAAATAAAAAAAATTCCCTGCCCTATTCTAAATTCAACAAATTTCAAAGCTCTTTACCTTACCAGCCCTTAAAAGGGCCTTTTGTGGGGCATGCCCCAAAGAATTCAGCTCTTTTGCATACAACAAATACAAAACCCCCCCACATTACAACCCACCACCCACATACCCCTATTCTAAACCCACCCAAACCCCCCTTAAAAAAGCCTAACACTACCCCCCTGAAGATCTCCCTACCTTGTCTTCACCACACCGGGCCGAACTCCTGATCCGATCCGGGCGATGTCTTCCTCCAAGCGGCAAAGAAGAATTCTTACTCCGGCGATGTCATCCTCCAAGCGGCAAAGAAGAATTCTTCCTCCGGCGACGTCTTCCTCCAAGCGGCAGCAAAGTCTTCATTCTTCCGGCGGCATCTTCAATCTTCTTTCTTCGCTCCGCCGCCGCGGAGCATCCATCCCGGCCGACTGCTGAACTTGGAATGAGGTACCTTTAAATGACGTCATCCAAGATGGCGTCTGCCGAATTCCGATTGGCTGATAGGATTCTATCAGCCAATCGGAATTAAGTTAAAAAAATCTGATTGGCTGATTGAATCAGCCAATCAGATTCAAGTTCAATCCGATTGGCTGATCCAATCAGCCAATCAGATTGAGCTCGCATTCTATTGGCTGATCGGAATTGATGGCAAGCCCCTTCAGCCCGCACTCTTTACTCACGAAACTGCTCCGTTATCCATGGCTGTTGGGGTCTCTATTTTGAAACCCTCCAGTTCCAGGTGATAAACTCTCCGCATTTTCCAGGTTGTTCTGGGTTAACCTTGGCTCCAAAAGAACAATCCCAGTCTCGACTGGCGCAGGTCCGAAATTTTCTTGTGGTCTCTACAATGTATTTCCACTTGTCTTCGGAAACCAGTTAAAGTCTTGTGCACTTCTTCGGTATCTCAATTACCAGAGGAGTACCAAGAGTTCCTAGACGTTTTTGACAAAGTGCGTGCTGGTACGTTGCCTCCTCACCGGTCTTACGATTGTGCCATTCCTCCTCAGGGCCGGGTTTACCTACTGTCTGTTGCAGAAAATTGTGCTATGGAGGAGTATGTTGTCGATGCTCTGTCGCGGGGGATCATCCGCAAATCCTGCTCTCCTGCAGGAGCTGGCTTCTTCTTTGTGAAGAAAAAAGGTGGCGAGTTAAGACTATGCATCGATTATAGGGGTCTTAACCATCTTACCATTAAGAATGCTTACCCTATTGCATCCATTATGGAACTTTTTGACAGCCTCAAGGGAGCTACGGTCTTTACTAAACTTGATTTGAGAGGAGCATACAATCTCGTTAGGATCAAGGAGGGCCACGGAAGGAAAACAGCATTTAAAACCAGTAGAAGGCATTATGAGTATCTTGTAATGCCCTTTGGCCTATGTAATGCTCCTGCTGTTCTCCAGGAATT
The DNA here is from genome assembly GCF_027579735.1 of Bombina bombina. NCBI lineage: Eukaryota > Metazoa > Chordata > Amphibia > Anura > Bombinatoridae > Bombina > Bombina bombina. Next base: position 1,108,184,440 of record NC_069503.1, read on the forward strand.
TATTAATGATGTCCTACGAGATATGTTGCAACAGTGTGTTGTGGTGTACTTTGACGACATCCTCATACACTCACCCTCATACACTCACGGCCTGTTTTGTAAACTCGAGAAATGTGAGTTCCATCAGACTCAAGTAACCTTCCTAGGTTATGTTATCTCCATTGCAGGGTTCTCCATGGATCCTGACAAGTTATCTGCAGTTCTGCAGTGACCTTGCCCCGTTGGTCTTCGGTCTATTCTGATGGGCGCTATTTTTGTCTCGGTTTAATTATGTGGTCTCCTACCTGCCTGGTAATAAGAATGTTAGGGCTGATGCATTGCTCTCTCTCAACAATGTTTGCCTCTGTCCAAGGAGGAGTCTGTACCTACTCCAGTTGTACCTCCTTACCATATTTTGGCTAACATACGTACTAATTTGACTTCTCCCTTGGGTGAGGAGATCCTGGCTGCACAAACCAATGCACCTCCTGAGAAACCTAGTGGTAAGTGTTTTGTTCCTGAGAATCTTCAAACTAAACTTTTGCACACTTACCACTATCCTAAATCCGCAGGTCACCCAGACAGGAACCAAATGATTTGGTCTGTCACTCAACAATTCTGGTGGCCAGGTCTTCGTTCTGATGTTGCTGTGTATGTTGCCTCCTGCCCAGTTTGTGCACAGAATAAGACTCCTCGATGTCTTCCTGTGGGTCTTCTTCAACCTATTGCTAATGGTGAACGTCCTTGGACACATCTTTTCATGGACTTCATTGTCGAGCTCCCTGTTTCCAATGGCAATACTGTTATCCTTATGGTGGTTGACTTTTTTTCTAAAATGTCACATTGCATTCCCTTGAAGAAGTTGCCTACTGCTCAGGAGCTTACTTCAATTTTTGCTCGGGAGGTCTTCCATTTACATGGGTTACCCAAGGAGATAGTGTCGGACCGGGGTAGCCAGTTTGTCTCCAGATTTTGGCGTTCCTTTTGTGCTCAAATGGGGATCCAGCTTTCCTTCTTGGCATATCACCCTCAATCCAATGGGGCTGCGGAATGGTCTAATCAAGCTCTGGAACAGTTCCTCCATTGCTATGTCTCAGATCACCACAATAATTGGTCTAAACTGTTACCTTGGGCAGAGTTTGCTCGTAATAATTCTATTAATGCTTCCTCCAAGTTATCCCCGTTCATGGTGAATTATGGGTTTCAACCATCCTTGTTGCCGATTCATTCATGTCTGAGGGTATTCCAGCTTTGGAGGAGCATCTCCGGCAACTCAGTTCCACATGGGTGCAGATTCAGGATTGCGTTCGTCGTTCTATGCAGCGCCAAAAGTTCCAGGCTGATCGTAGGCGTCTGCCCGCGCCTTCCTACCAGGTTGGTGAGAGAGTTTGACTGTCCTCCCGCAACTTGAACCTTTGTGTGCCTTCCAATAAACTGGCTCCCCATTATGTTGGTCCTTTTTGAATACTCCGACAGGTCAATCCTGTGGCCTACGCTCTTGACCTTCCTCCTGCAATGCGCATCTCCAATGTTTTTCATGTCTCCCTCTTGAAACCATTGGTTTGTAATCAGTTTACCTCTGTGTTGCCTCGACCCCATCCTATCTTTGTTGACAACCATTAGGAGTATGAGATCAACAGCATTATTGACTCTCTTATGTCCAGGGGCCGCTTAAAGTATTTAGTTCACTGGAGGGGCTACGGTCTGGAGAAGCGTTCATGGATTACCTTCTCTGATGTCCATGCTTCTGCCCTCCTCCGTGCCTTCCATGCCTGTTTCCCCAATAAGCCTTTTGTCATCCCTCAGGGGAGGGGACATTGAGGGGAGGGTACTGTCAGGGTTTTATCCCTGTTTTGTTTGCCATGTGCTGCTGGCAGCCATTTTACTCACCTCTCTTGCTGACTTTGGTGCATACTGTGTGATGCTGCTCATTTCCTGCACTTCCTTTTATGGCCAGACTGGTGTACATCATCCATGTGAGACAGGATGCAGTCTCAGATTTGTGATGTCATCACTTATTATTTAAAGGGCCTCTGTTCAGTATCCTTTGCCCTTGCGTTGTCTCAGACCTGTTTGTGAGAGCTCCTGTGTATTACCTGGCTGTCTGACGTCCCTCCTGGTTCCTGAACCCTGGCTTGTTCCTGACTCTGTTGTTCTCCTTGTTCCTGATTCCGGCTCGTCTGACTACTCACTTTGGCTCCTGACTCGGTTCGTCTGACTATTCGCTTTGGCTCCTGACACGGCTCGTCTGACTACCAGCTCTGGTTTTGACTCCTGGCTTGTTATTTGACTTGTGGACTTTTTTATTATTTTTTGCAATTAATAAAGGTGTGATTATTTTTGCACTTCTCGTCTCAGTCTGATTCCTGGCATCCTGACAAAAGGCCAGCAGGTGTTGTTCCAAAATATCTTGATTCATTATCCAATATATCTTGACAAGAGCCCCTGAGCCAGCTGAAGAGAAGTTGCTCCAAAACATGATGCTACCACCACCATGCTTCAAAGTTAGTATGGTGTTACCTGGATGATGAGATTTATTGGCTTTGTGCCAAAAATATATTTTACAATTGTCAGACCACAGCACATTTTCCCACATGGTGTGGGGTGACTGAATTAATCTTTTAGCATAATTTAGACAGGCTTGGATGTTCATTTCTGTAACAAATTGTTTCCATCTTGCCAACCTACTCCATAGCCCAGACGAGCAGAATATGATAGATGGAAGGACCGTTACCTGCCAGACATTACTGTAGCTCCATCAGTTTTGCTGTTGGCCTTTTGTTAGCCTCACTGATAGGTTTTCTTCTTGTTCTTTCATCAACTTTGGAGGGTTGTCCTGATTTTTACAATGTCTATGTATCCACTTATTGATGATGGTTTTGACAGCTCTCCATAGTACATCCAGTGCCTTCAATATTCTTTTATATCTCTCTCCTGATTGGAAATTTTCAACAATTAGCTATTGTAGTTTTTTTGGCAACTTTGGGCAGACCATGGCTCTTCCAGTATTATTATTATTATCCTTTATTTGTACAACACCACAAAGGTCTTGCTATAGGGATAATGGTATACAATGACAAATATTTGTGATAAGATACAAAAACATAAAAGACTAAACAAAACTTTTACAGGAGGAAGAGGGTCCTTGAAAAGCCTACAGTCTACAGGGAGTGCAGAATTATTAGGCAAATGAGTATTTTGACCACATCATCCTCTTTATGCATGTTGTCTTACTCCAAGCTGTATAGGCTCGAAAGCCTACTACCAATTAAGCATATTAGGTGATGTGCATCTCTGTAATGAGAAGGGGTGTGGTCAAATGACATCAACACCCTATATCAGGTGTGCATAATTATTAGGCAACTTCCTTTCCTTTGGCAAAATGGGTCAAAAGAAGGACTTGACAGGCTCAGAAAAGTCAAAAATAGTGAGATATCTTGCAGAGGGATGCAGCACTCTTAAAATTGCAAAGCTTCTGAAGCGTGATCATCGAACAATCAAGCGTTTCATTCAAAATAGTCAACAGGGTCGCAAGAAGCGTGTGGAAAAACCAAGGCGCAAAATAACTGCCCATGAACTGAGAAAAGTCAAGCGTGCAGCTGCCAAGATGCCACTTGCCACCAGTTTGGTCATATTTCAGAGCTGCAACATCACTGGAGTGCCCAAAAGCACAAGGTGTGCAATACTCAGAGACATGGCCAAGGTAAGAAAGGCTGAAAGATGACCACCACTGAACAAGACACACAAGCTGAAACGTCAAGACTGGGCCAAGAAATATCTCAAGACTGATTTTTCTAAGGTTTTATGGACTGATGAAATGAGAGTGAGTCTTGATGGGCCAGATGGATGGGCCCGTGGCTGGATTGGTAAAGGGCAGAGAGCTCCAGTCCGACTCAGACACCAGCAAGGTGGAGGTGGAGTACTGGTTTGGGCTGGTATCATCAAAGATGAGCTTGTGTGGCCTTTTCGGGTTGAGGATGGAGTCAAGCTCAACTCCCAGTCCTACTGCCAGCTTCTGGAAGACACCTTCTTCAAGCAGTGGTACAGGAAGAAGTCTGCATCCTTCAAGAAAAACATGATTTTCATGCAGGACAATGCTCCATCACACGCGTCCAAGTACTCCACAGCGTGGCTGGCAAGAAAGGGTATAAAAGAAGAAAATCTAATGACATGGCCTCCTTGTTCACCTGATCTGAACCCCATTGAGAACCTGTGGTCCATCATCAAATGTGAGATTTACAAGGAGGGAAAACAGTACACCTCTCTGAACAGTGTCTGGGAGGCTGTGGTTGCTGCTGCACGCAATGTTGATGGTGAACAGATCAAAACACTGACAAAATCCATGGATGGCAGGCTTTTGAGTGTCCTTGCAAAGAAAGGTGGCTATATTGGTCACTGATTTGTTTTTGAATGTCAGAAATGTATATTTGTGAATGTTGAGATGTTATATTGGTTTCACTGGTAAAAATAAATAATTGAAATGGGTATATATTTGTTTTTTGTTAAGTTGCCTAATAATTATGCACAGTAATAGTCACCTGCACACACAGATATCCCCCTAAAATAGCTATAACTAAAAACAAACTAAAAACAACTTCCAAAACTATTCAGCTTTGATATTAATGAGTTTTTTGGGTTCATTGAGAACATGGTTGTTGTTCAATAATAAAATTAATCCTCAAAAATACAACTTGCCTAATAATTCTGCACTCCCTGTACAGGTTGAGGGTGCAGAGACATAAGATTTGGGGTAGCTTTTGACAGGTAGGATGAAAGAGGATAGATGGCAAGCCTCTCTGAATAGATGAGTTTTCAAGGAGCATCTGAAGCTATACAAGGTTGAAGACAGTCTGAGGGAGTAGGGTAGAGCATTCCAGAGGACAGGAGCAGTGCGTGAGAAGTCTTGGAGGCAAGATAGGGACTTAGAGATAATAGGAGTGGAGAGGTTGAAATTATTGGATGGCTCAGGAAGTATTTGGAGATGAGAGAGGAAATATAATTGGGAGTAAGGTTGTTAAGTGCTTTATAGGTTAAGGTTAATACTTTGCATTATATTCTAGAGTGTACAGAGAGCCAGTCTAGAGACTAGCAGAGTGGAGCAGCAGATACAGATCTGCAAATTAGGATGAATCAATCTGAAGCATTCATTATAAATTGGAGTGGGACAAATGTGGTGCTTGGGAAGACCATTAAGAAGTAGATTGCAATAGTCAATGTGTGACAAAATGGGGGAATTAATTTATATTTTTGTAGTTTCTTGAGTATGGAAATGTAAAATTCTGGAAATGTTGTATAGGTGTGCACAGCGGGATTTGGTAAGAGTTTTTCCCTACTCCCTCTTGCATCAAAGCTTCTCGAAAAGCTAGTATATGCACACCTATCCCATTTCCTTACATTAAACTCCCTCCTTGACTCACTGAATTTCGTCCCCATCACTCCACAGAGACAGCAATCGTTAAGGTTACCAACGACCTACTTACAGTAAAATCAAAAGGCCACTTCTCTCTGCTTATCCTCCTTGATCTGTCTGCAGCCTTTAATACTGTTGACCACCCTCTTTTGCTCTAAAACCTCCAATCCTTCGTTATTTGTGGCACAGCCCTCTTGTGGTTCTCTTCCTACCTGTTAAACCCTACCTTTAGTGTAGCCTTCTCTGGGGCCTCCTCTGCCCTGTCACCACTTTCTGTTGGGGTACCACAAGGCTCTGTCCTCGGTCCCCTTCTCTTCTCAATCTATACGTCATCATTAGGTTCCCTAATAAAGTCCCACGGATTCCAATATCATTTGTATGCCGACGACACCCAAATCTACTTCTCTGCACCAGACCTATCACCTTCTTGCTAACCTGTGTCACTAACTGTCTTTCTCACATCTCTTCCTGAATGTCCTCTCACTACCTCAAGCTAAATCTCAGCAAAACTGAGCTTCTTATTTTCTCCCCTTCTTCCAAAATCTCCACCCCTAATCTCTCTATAACTGTTGACAACTCCATCATTATCCCTACCCGTATGCCCGACGTCTTGGTGTAACACTTGACTCAGATTTTTTTTTTACTCCTCACATTCAGTCCTTGGCTAAATTCTGCCACTTCCACCTTAAAAACATCTCTAAAATTAGACATTTCCTTACACAAGACACAACTAAGATTTTAATCCACTCTCTCATTCTTTCCCACCTCGATTACTGCAACTCTGTCCTCTCTGGTCTCCCCGCTGCTGCATAGCTCCTTTACAATCCATAATGAATGCCTCTGCCAGGCTCATCTTCCTTACATGTCGCTCTTCATCTGCTGCACCTCTCTGCCAATCTCTTCACTGGCTTCCTCTTGCCTCCAGGATTAAACCCAAAATGATCACTCTGACATACAAAGCCCTCATCTGCACTGCTCCCCCCTATATCTCAGACCTTGTCTCCAGATACTCTCCCTTCCATCCCGTTTGCTCTGCTCATGACCTCCTACTCTCCTCCTGTCTTGTTACCTCCTCACATTCCCACTTACAGGACTTCTCCAGACTGGCTCCCATCTTGTGGAACTCTCTGCCTCGCTCCACAAGACTCTCACAGAATGAGATTGGTTAACTGTGAACACAGCTGGAGTTTTTTGCGTGCAACGGGTTGAGCTCGTATTATGGATTAAAAGTAAACTGTTTTCACTTGTGCACTAACCTGACAAGTGTCAAGTTCTATTTATTCATAAATACATATTTCTATATATACATCTGATGTTTTTTGCACAAATATATACTTACAGTGGGACCTCGGTTTACGAATTTAATGCGTTCTCCGGGACGTTTCGTATTGCGAAAAATTCGTAAACCGAAACACGGGTTCCCATAGGAATGCATTGAAAACCAATTAATGCGTTCTGGAGGTGAGAAAAAAGGCTCCAAAACCTGCTGCAAAAGGCTCCAAAAGGCTCCAAATGGCTCCAAAAGGCTCCACAACTTGCTGCAAATGGCTCCAAAAGGCTCAGCAACTTGCTGCAAATGGCTCCAAAACCGGGACACTTGTTTCGTATTGCGAAAAAAAATCGTAAAACGAAACACAGTTTCCCATAGGAATGCATTGAAAACCAATTAATTTGTTCGTATTGCGAAAAAAATTCGTAAACCGAGGCATTTTTTTCCCAGAATTTTCATTCGTAAACCGAAATTTCGTTTACCGAGTCGTTCGTTAACCGAGGTCCCACTGTATATATATATATATATATATATATATATATATATATATATATGTAGATGACTATCTAATATCTATTTACAAATTACAGAACATATTCTCCTATGTGCAGAACATTGGAATGTGAAATATTTACATTAAATACACACAATAACATTTGATTAAATATGAATATGCTTCTAAATGTTTTCATCTACTTAACTGTAGTCCAATGAACATATATATGTCTGTGGGCTATTGGAGATATAGGGGTTAAGTAATGTAGGGGGTGTTTGCTGTGGGCTATTGGTGGTTTAGGGGTTAGTTAGTGCAGGGTTAGTTTGCAGTGGTGGGTTAAGGCGGTTTAGGGGTACCTAGGTATAGTTATTAGTCTTGGTGCTATATATTTAAAAGGGATCCTTTACTTTATAACACCAATGTCAGTGTTGATGCTGCTTGGCATATTTCGCCAGCATTGGCACCCATTGTGATGTATAGTAAAATACCCCTCTGCGATGCTGACTTGTCATGTCGCCACTTTTAAATATGTAGCTGGCATTCCCAACATTGCATCGGATCCCCTCTCATATATTACCGTCAAATCACAGCTGTGTACTGTATGTGTTACCGGCAGCCAAGGAAATACAATCACTGCTCAGTTGGGAAAAATGATTAGAGCAATGACATGGAACCTAAGGTAGAACTTTGGGATAGGTCAACTGTGTGACCCCCATCTACCAATCTTGCTCAGTCATCTGCAGGTTGTGCAGTGTTTTTAAAGAGAACCACCCTAACTGGAATACACATTTGAATGGGTAAACCCATTTTCTCTTGTTCTCTTCCGACAGGTTATAATTTGCCTGTAACAAACTATAGTTTATGACTATCCTTTGTGTGCATTTGCTGATAAAATCCTCTTGACATCTTGAAACAATAACACAACTATGATCTCTGTTATTACAAACTGTGCTCCACTGTTATGAATATGAGCTCTGTCTACAACTTTTCAATATATGCATGATGTATTTTTTTTTTATATTCTTCAGATCTATATATTTTCATGACATTAAATGCAAAAAACAATCTTCAGTAAGTTGTAAAAAATTGAATTGTTTGGATGGTTAAGGGCATTAAAGGCATCATGTGAATGTTCTGAAATTTGTTGTTTGTGTGTTTAAATTTAGCATGTCCGTGACATTCCTTAGCTTGTAATCAGATATTATACAGAGGTAAACATTACAATGAACAATAGCAGTCTGAGAGAATACTTATTTGCGCTCAGCCTTTCAACCTTTTACAGTATTAAAGAGACAGTCTGGCACTAGAATAATATGTTTTATAGGAAGATTAAACTCCAGAAAATTGTACCATGTATATAACAAATTATTCAAAGTGATTTAATAGTGTAATAATAAAATACTGTAGAACATTTATGGGTGAGATGTATTGCCACTGCTGACAATGATATCCAGTGAGCCAATCAGAAGCCACATGCTTTAGAATACACCAATCCCTAGCTTTGTCGAGCTCAGCAACAGCCTATAGCATTATGAGATCTTTTAGATACAATAAAGTCCTGTTTTTTTATCCTTGAGTGCCTGTGAGAGGTTTAATTGAAGAGACTGATCCTTAAATCCATTATTCCATATCTTTATGTCTCTTTCACATGCTGAAGTGTAAGCTATTTATTTTGGTTTGGAGCTAACAGGAAGTGTATGTTTGTGTGCACATCTAGTCCCTGTGGATAGGTTGGTGGTAATACAATAAGAAAAAAAAAAATAATACAATTTAAAATGCCCTCATTTAGATTTTATTAAAATACATTTCTCGTCCTTTTAAATAATAATAAAAAAATATTGTCGTAAGCAATGTGCCTTTTTTTATTCTCGTCAATAAAAATGTGATAATTACATACCAGAGTTGCCATAATAGCTAAATGCTTTGTAATGTTTTCACAACAAAAAACTGTTTATTATTCCGTTGGTTTCACAGTTAGTCTTTAAGGAATATGAGTATTAAATTTACTATCTAATGTGAAAAAAACAATAAAATAACAAAAAAAGCTTATATGCGTTAAAAACCTTGAGCGAGATTACAAGTTGTGCGGTATAGCCATAGTGTACACACCACGCAAAATGGGTCCGTACTGCTATTTCTATACCGCAGACATTACAAGCTACAAAAAAACTTTCTTTTGTTGTGTGGTATGGTGCGTTAAAAAAAACATATTAACCCCTAAACCACTGGCCAACCACATTGTGAAAAACTAAATTAAACTATTAACCCTTAAATCTAACACCCGCTAACTTTAAATTAAAGTTACAATATAACACAGCAAAGGAACAATGATACTACCTAGGTTTTTCCCCTATTAAATAATATATGTGTGGGAGTGTTTGGTATTTAATCTCCCATTTGTGGAGAGGAAATGGTGCTAGTGCATAAAATAATAATATGAACACTAGGAGGGATGACACTAAGAGACAGCGTGCCCCCCCTCACCAAATATGCACATGCAGCACTCTAGGCCCTGACTATTGTGCAGTATTTTCCCAAACGGATTTTAAAATATAACTTTTATTAACATCAACTTAAAATAAAAGTGACAAAAAACTTAAAAAGGACTCAGACACTGGTTATGGTTATTGGTGACTGTAATTTGGGGAATAACAATATCAAAAATTCAGGCTTATTAGGGACTCTGATAAGTTATACCCCTTGATACTTACTATAAGGTTGCTCAATATAAAAATGGATCACCCTATGTGGGTTTATATATCCACCGCTATATCATATTAGATAAGAATATAGTGTACTGTTGGTGTGTTACTATCTGGTCCACTCTAATATAGTGGATTGATTAACACTTAAGAAAATTTAAGTAGTTAATTTGATCTGAAATCCTTACAGTTACACTAGTATATTTAAATTCAAATCTACGATCGCTCTTCTGATTCTGAAAGAAGCACAATTCTGCTAGGTTGCTACTTCACTAGCCTTATTCATATTGATCTGGGATACATCAAATAGTTACAAGATAATGAGTATTGGGAGACCAAACAGTGGCCTGTTATGTGTTGTTTAAACCTCTGGTATCTAGCTTCGCTGGCGTGATCTACATATCCTATATAATGTAACACTTGTATTATTGAGATGCTTGATAATCACTACTAATGTTGCAATTTATTTAAAAATCACACATATATATTGTGAGATAGTGAATCAGAATTCAGTGTAAGTGAATCATTCCTCAAAGCGCACTGCATATTGCCTTGCAGAGTCAGTCATAAAAGGTATGTACTTCTTTTATTACTAGCTGACTGTGTGTGATAGAATGCCAGGTTATATTATATACCTGGTTAATTCAATCTTACATAGATTGCTGTGGCGTGAACTCTTAAAAATGATATTTAGTCAAGTTTGAGTAATTTGACTTCTGCCCCTTTAAATCTGAACCAAGTGATACAATATCGGTTCTTATAGTTCTGTAACACAATTTGAGTTGGGTTACAGTTATATAATCTCTGGTTTGCACACTTATAAATGCAGCATATATAGTGAAATAATGATTGTGTGATAGTTAGAACCTTATGATATTATATAGGTTCATATAATTCTGTAACTAAATATATTTTGTGTTACAGTTCAATTTGGTTACAAATAATATCTCAGGTTTACACACTAATATATGCAACATGTGTAGTGAAATAATGATTGTGTAACAGTTAATAGTTGTTCCAGATAGTGAGATTATAAGCATGTATGCTATTTGAGTTTACCACTGCGTTGATTACTATAGTATAGTCCCCCTACTGTTCTAGTCTGATAATTGTAACCCCAAATTTTCTAGTAGTACGGTCAAATTCTTATAGGCCATGAATTATAGTCTTGTGTGACTCTCTTGGTCATATCTATGTAAGTAATTTTTAGAGTCACTGGTATCTATAACCCAGCTTTCAATCTACCCCCATAATAGAGCGGCGGTTCATTGAAATGATTAAAGGCCTTTGATAAAGCCCGGAGGGACGAAACGCGTCAGGGGAGAGTCAAGAGCGTTTGGGCGCTCATTTTATTTTAATTTGCCAGACACTGGTTATTGAATTAGCTCGCACTGTTAACCGCTATAGCAAAATATGTTGTACAGTCTGGGTTTTGCCAGACTTTGATAGTGCACTGAATTACTGTTTAGAAGTTCCACTCGATACCTAGCTGAATGATACTCAATGGATTTATTATCACTAAAATTTCAATGAACCACCGCTCTATTATGGGGGTAGATTGAAAGCTGGATTATAGATACGAGTGACTATAAAAATGACTTACATAGATATGACCAAGAGAGTCACACAAGACTATAATTCACGGCCTATAAGAATTTGACCGGACTACTATTTCACAATATATATGTGTGATTTTTAAATAAATTGCAACATTAGTAGTGATTATCAAGCATCTCAATAATACAAGTGTTAAATTATATAGGATATGTAGATCACGCCAGCGAAGCTAGATACCAGAGGTTTAAACAACACATAACAGGCCACTGTTTGGTCTCCCAATACTCATTATCTTGTAACTATTTGATGTATCCCAGATCAATATGAATAAGGCTAGTGAAGTAGCAACCTAGCAGAATTGTGCTTCTTTCAGAATCAAAAGAGTGACCGTAGATTTGAATTTAAATATACTAGTGTAACTGTAAGGATTTCAGATCAAATTAACTACTTAAATTTTCTTAATTTATGTCTCTTTCACATGCTGAAGTGTAAGCTATTTATTTTGGTTTGGAGCTAACAGGAAGTGTATGTTTGTGTGCACATCTAGTCCCTGTGGATAGGTTGGTGGTAATACAATAAGAAAAAAAAAAATAATACAATTTAAAATGCCCTCATTTAGATTTTATTAAAATACTTTTCTCGTCCTTTTAAATAATAATAAAAAAATATTGTCGTAAGCAATGTGCCTTTTTTTATTCTCGTCAATAAAAATGTGATAATTACATACCAGAGTTGCCATAATAGCTAAATGCTTTGTAATGTTTTCACAACAAAAAACTGTTTATTATTCCGTTGGTTTCACAGTTAGTCTTTAAGGAATATGAGTATTAAATTTACTATCTAATGTGAAAAAAACAATAAAATAACAAAAAAAGCTTATATGCGTTAAAAACCTTGAGCGAGATTACAAGTTGTGCGGTATAGCCATAGTGTACACACCACGCAAAATGGGTCCGTACTGCTATTTCTATACCGCAGCCATTACAAGCTACAAAAAAACTTTCTTTTGTTGTGTGGTATGGTGCGTTAAAAAAACATATTAACCCCTAAACCACTGGCCAACCACATTGTGAAAAACTAAATTAAACTATTAACCCTTAAATCTAACACCCGCTAACTTTAAATTAAAGTTACAATATAACACAGCAAAGGAACAATGATACTACCTAGGTTTTTCCCCTATTAAATAATATATGTGTGGGAGTGTTTGGTATTTAATCTCCCATTTGTGGAGAGGAAATGGTGCTAGTGCATAAAATAATAATATGAACACTAGGAGGGATGACACTAAGAGACAGCGTGCCCCCCCTCACCAAATATGCACATGCAGCACTCTAGGCCCTGACTATTGTGCAGTATTTTCCCAAACGGATTTTAAAATATAACTTTTATTAACATCAACTTAAAATAAAAGTGACAAAAAACTTAAAAAGGACTCAGACACTGGTTATGGTTATTGGTGACTGTAATTTGGGGAATAACAATATCAAAAATTCAGGCTTATTAGTGACTCTGATAAGTTATACCCCTTGATACTTACTATAAGGTTGCTCAATATAAAAATGGATCACCCTATGTGGGTTTATATATCCACCGCTATATCATATTAGATAAGAATATAGTGTACTGTTGGTGTGTCACTATCTGGTCCACTCTAATATAGTGGATTGATTAACACTTAAGAAAATTTAAGTAGTTAATTTGATCTGAAATCCTTACAGTTACACTAGTATATTTAAATTCAAATCTACGATCGCTCTTCTGATTCTGAAAGAAGCACAATTCTGCTAGGTTGCTACTTCACTAGCCTTATTCATATTGATCTGGGATACATCAAATAGTTACAAGATAATGAGTATTGGGAGACCAAACAGTGGCCTGTTATGTGTTGTTTAAACCTCTGGTATCTAGCTTCGCTGGCGTGATCTACATATCCTATATAATGTAACACTTGTATTATTGAGATGCTTGATAATCACTACTAATGTTGCAATTTATTTAAAAATCACACATATATATTGTGAGATAGTGAATCAGAATTCAGTGTAAGTGAATCATTCCTCAAAGCGCACTGCATATTGCCTTGCAGAGTCAGTCATAAAAGGTATGTACTTCTTTTATTACTAGCTGACTGTGTGTGATAGAATGCCAGGTTATATTATATACCTGGTTAATTCAATCTTACATAGATTGCTGTGGCGTGAACTCTTAAAAATGATATTTTGTCAAGTTTGAGTAATTTGACTTCTGCCCCTTTAAATCTGAACCAAGTGATACAATATCGGTTCTTATAGTTCTGTAACACAATTTGAGTTGGGTTACAGTTATATAATCTCTGGTTTGCACACTTATAAATGCAGCATATATAGTGAAATAATGATTGTGTGATAGTTAGAACCTTATGATATTATATAGGTTCATATAATTCTGTAACTAAATATATTTTGTGTTACAGTTCAATTTGGTTACAAATAATATCTCAGGTTTACACACTAATATATGCAACATGTGTAGTGAAATAATGATTGTGTAACAGTTAATAGTTGTTCCAGATAGTGAGATTATAAGCATGTATGCTATTTGAGTTTACCACTGCGTTGATTACTATAGTATAGTCCCCCTACTGTTCTAGTCTGATAATTGTAACCCCAAATTTTCTAGTAGTACGGTCAAATTCTTATAGGCCATGAATTATAGTCTTGTGTGACTCTCTTGGTCATATCTATGTAAGTAATTTTTAGAGTCACTGGTATCTATAACCCAGCTTTCAATCTACCCCCATAATAGAGCGGCGGTTCATTGAAATGATTAAAGGCCTTTGATAAAGCCCGGAGGGACGAAACGCGTCAGGGGAGAGTCAAGAGCGTTTGGGCGCTCATTTTATTTTAATTTGCCAGACACTGGTTATTGAATTAGCTCGCACTGTTAACCGCTATAGCAAAATATGTTGTACAGTCTGGGTTTTGCCAGACTTTGATAGTGCACTGAATTACTGTTTAGAAGTTCCACTCGATACCTAGCTGAATGATACTCAATGGATTTATTATCACTAAAATTTCAATGAACCACCGCTCTATTATGGGGGTAGATTGAAAGCTGGATTATAGATACGAGTGACTATAAAAATGACTTACATAGATATGACCAAGAGAGTCACACAAGACTATAATTCACGGCCTATAAGAATTTGACCGGACTACTATTTCACAATATATATGTGTGATTTTTAAATAAATTGCAACATTAGTAGTGATTATCAAGCATCTCAATAATACAAGTGTTAAATTATATAGGATATGTAGATCACGCCAGCGAAGCTAGATACCAGAGGTTTAAACAACACATAACAGGCCACTGTTTGGTCTCCCAATACTCATTATCTTGTAACTATTTGATGTATCCCAGATCAATATGAATAAGGCTAGTGAAGTAGCAACCTAGCAGAATTGTGCTTCTTTCAGAATCAAAAGAGTGACCGTAGATTTGAATTTAAATATACTAGTGTAACTGTAAGGATTTCAGATCAAATTAACTACTTAAATTTTCTTAAGAGTGTTAATAAATCCACTATATTAGAGTGTGCTAGATAGTGACACACCAACAGTACACTATATTCTTATCTAATATGATATAGCAGCGGTGGATATATAAACCCACATAGGGTGATCCATTTTTATATTGAGCAACCTTATAGTAAGTATCAAGGGGTATAACTTATCAGAGTCACTAATAGGCCTGAATTTTTGATATTTTTATTCCCCAAATTACAGTCACCAATAACCATAACCAGTGTCTGAGTCGTTTTTAAGTTGTTTGTCACTTTTAGTTTAAGTTGAGGTTAATAAAAGTTATATTTTAAAACCCATTTGGGAAAATACTGCCTAATAGTCAGGGCCTAGAGTGCTGCATGTGTATATTTGGTGAGGGGGGGCACGCTGTCTCTTAGTGTTCCTAAAGTTACAATATAACTACCTTAAAATAAATAAAACCTTACCTGTGAAATAAATAAAACCTAAGTTTAAACTATAAATAAAGCCTAACACTATGAAAATAGACAAAAAATAGCAAAATCTAAAATTAAACAAAATAACAAAACCTAACATTACACAAAATAACAAACTAAAATTATTAAAAATAAAAAAAATCTAAGATTACAGAAAATAATAAACAAAATTTTCCGAAATAAAAAAATAACCTTAAACTAATACCCCTTAAAAAAAAAAGCCACCCCAAAATAAAAACACCCCTAATCTAACACTAAACTTCCAATAGCCCTTAAATGGGAGCTGAGGCGGCGCAGAGCGGAGCAGGATAGATGATGGCGCTGACATCCAATGTGGCGCCTCCTCTTCATGCGATCATCCGCCACACACTAAAGCTTGAAGGCAAGGTACCCATTTTATATTGGGGTACCTTGCATTCCTATTGACTGAAAATTTCAAATCAGCCAATAGGATGAGAGCTACTTAAATCTTATTGGCTGTTCAGATGAGCCAATAGGATTTAAGCAGCTCTCATCCTATTGGCTGATTTAAAAAGTTCATTTCAAACTTTAATTTAATGTTAGCGGGTGTTAAGTTTAGTTAATAGTTTAAATTAGTTTGTCTCGATTTGTGGGGCAGGCGGTTTTGGGGTTAATAGGTTTATTTAGGGAGTCGCAATGTAGGGGGTCAGTGGTTTAGGGGTTAATAGATTTATTTAGGGAGTCACAATGTGGGGGGCAGCGGTTTAGGGGTTAATAGATTTATTTAGGAAGTTGCGATGTGGGGGGTCGGCGATTTAGAGGTTAATAAGTTTATTTAGGGAGTCACAATGTGGGGGGTCGGCGGTTTAGAGATTAATAGGTTTATTTAGATTTAGCGATGCAGGGGCAGAGGATTTGGGGTTAATACTTTAATTTAGGTAGTTGCAATGTAGGAGGGCGGCAGATTAGGGGTTAATAGGTTTATTATAGTGTGATGAAAGTGGGAGGTGATATCACCGGATGGAGTCGGGGCTTAGGGTCTTTATTGTCTATATTGCACTTAGTGAGTTAGATGTGTTTTGCAAGTTGTATACTTTTATGCTCTGTAATAAAATAGCGTTGTACCTTCTATGCTGTGTCCTGCATCTCATGACATGGTGTCAGGAGTTCTTGCCTATGCTTCTGTTTCCTGAGTAATGAAGATGTCGAAGTTTACCCCACCTGAGCCTTTTGATTTCTCTCAGCCTGCAGCTTGGCCCACATGGCGTCAGAGGTTTCAACGCTTCAGGATTGCTTCAAGCTGGGCAAGGTGAGTGGTGAAGTACAAGTTAATTCTCTTTTATACTCTATGGGGAAAGATGTGGAGCCAGTGTTCAATGCCTTTACTTTCCATGTAGGGGAAGAATTTGACTTTGAAATAAATAGTTATGAACAAACTCAGTGCTCACTTTCTGCCCAGAAGAAATGTGATTCATAAGAGGGATTGTTTTCACAAACGTGCTCAATTTGGTGTTGCTAAAGAAGAACAAATCAGAGACAGAATAGTCATAGGAATTGCAGATGCTGAAGTCTCCCTGAAGCTACAGTTGGAGGCTGAATTAACATTAGATGGGGCTATTAGGATGGCCCGCAAGAGTGAACTGGTGAAAAAGCAAAGTGCTGATCTGAGGTCTGAGAGTATTGTGGATGAAGTGCAGCAGTTCAGGAGAGCTGCAGGTGAAAGGCACAGTGTGAGCGGTAGACCAAGGGCAACAGATAGGAGCAGAAGCGGAGGGGCGCAGCAGGCTTGCTGCACGTGATATAACCATAACCATGATCAGAATGTCATATGCCCCACTAAAGATAAAAGATGTAGAAAATGTAACCGAATGGGCCAATTTGAAGTGGCGTATCAAACGGAATACATTAAGATGATGGAGGTGGATAGTGACCAGAAGGGTCAAGAAGTGTCCTTTGGTCTGTTGTTGAACGGTCTGGCTCAGACTTAGATTGGCGGGTTACCCATACTGTAATGTGAGTCAAAGTTGCCTTTAAGATTGACACAGGAGCAGACATCACTGTTATGTCCCTTGCAGCATTCATAAAACTGCCTCGACAGCCTCAGCAGGTGAAAGATACAACAAAAGTTCATAGTCCTGGTGGTCGCATCGATTGTGTGGGGAAATTTCTTGCCAGCTGCGAGTACAAGCAGAGGAAATTCACCATGTGGGTACATGTGATTAGAGGTCAGTGTGTTAACAACCTATTGAGCAGAAAATCAGCCTGTGGTTTGGGCCTGGTCGCCAGAGTGAATGAGATTTTGGAAGACATGTTTGGTGAATTGGGCCTACTGAATTGCAACCCAGTCCGAATATCGCTTAAAGGTGAAGAATCCCAATTCCGTTCCCGCTCATGCCTCAAGTGGAGAAGGAACTTCTGTGTATGAAGAATATGTGAGTTATTGTAGAGGTTGTTAAAGCAACTGACTGGTTTGCCCCCATTGTGCCTGTTGCAAAGAAAAATGGGAAGGTACATATCTGCGTAGACTTGAAAAGGCTGAATGAGGGGGTGAAGAGAGAGAGATATGTGCTGCCAACACTTGAAAACATAGCTCAGAAATGGGCTGGGGCGAAGTTCTTCTCTACACTGGATGCTTCCAGCGGCTTCTGGCAGATACCTCTAGATCCAAAGTGCCGCAAACTGACTACCTTCATTACACCAGTATGTCGGTTTTGCTTCTGCAGACTCCCCTTCAGGATATCCTCTGCTCCTAAAATCTTTCAAAGAGAGATGAGTTCTCTCCTAAGGGACCACAAGGGCACGGCAGACGTCATGGGTGACATTTTAGTGTATGGGTGTACATTGGAAGAACATGATCAGCGATTGAGCTCTGTGCTACAGACCATTAAAGAGTCTGGGCTGAAATTAAATAAGTAGAAATGCCATTTTAGAAAGGCTGAGTAATGTTACTTTGGGCATATCATCAATGGAGATGGCATCAAGCCGGACCCAGATAAAATCCTTGCATTTGAACAGATGAAAAGTTCTTCTGATATACACGAGCTGATACAAATATTGGGTCTTGTGAATTATGTTGGCAGGTTCCTTCCAGATTTAGCCACAGTACTACACCCTATAACAGAGTTGTTGAAGAAAGATGTTGCCTGGGTTTGGGGACCTTTACAGGAAGAAGCTTTTGTGCAGGTCAAGTCCCTGCTCGGGTCTGCCCCAGTGTTGGTGTTCTATGACTCTTCTAAAAAGACTGTGGTTAGTGCTGATGCAAGCAGTTATGGGTTAGGGGAGCGCCCTCCTGCAGCTGAATGAGAACAAACTACAGCCCATTGCCTACTGTTCCCGTACACTGATGGCTGCTGAGTTGAAATATGCCCAAATTGAGAAAGAGTGCCTGGCTGCAGTGTGGGCCTGTGAGCACTTCCAGCATTACCTAGTGAGTTTAGAGAAATTTAGTCTGGAGACTGACCATAAAACGCTAGTCCCTCTAATCAACTCCTATGATATTGAGAAAACACCCCTAAGATGCCAGAGACTTCTGATGAGGCTGCTTAGGTTCAACGTTCAGGCAGTGCATCTGCTGGGGTGTAACGGTTTAAGTACACTTGTATAGCCTTAATTTCAGGACCACTCAGTCTCACACCAAACCTTAGGTTCATAAGATTTAACAAGAACCTTGTTTTTGCTCATTGATCTGAGAGTCACTGCTGCATGGATACAGAGTGAAAGAATACTTAGTAAAATGATACAATGAAGTAACTGTTTCAGCTCTGGGGCGCATACATAGCTATATATTGTGTTAAGTAATGGAGAAGAACTGCACAATGGTTTTATAGAGATATGTAGTCAAATGATAGGTAGATGAATATCAGCCTCTAGGAGATTACAGTTGTGTACTGTGAGTGTTCCCACTTATAGGCAGGCAATTATGTTAGCAGAGAGACAGTTCATATAGCAATGCGGTTAAGCAACAGGACAGTTCATATAGCAATGCAGTTTATGCAAAAAGACAGTTTGTATAACAATGCAGTTTATGCAGCAAGACAGTTCGTCAACTGAAGATAATAGCAAGATGTCAGGCAGAATATTGGTTAATAAAACTACAAGCTCAATTATTGTGCAGCAGAGGGTTAGTCAGAGCGTGCAGTAATCAAGGAAGTCACAGAAACTGAAGTTAGCAGCGGATAGCAACAGTAGTTCACAAAGATGCGGTATCTATTTTGAGCAGAGATTATACAGTATGCACGAGGACCAGAGCACTGTAAGTTACCGTCTTTGATGAGGAGAGAGACCGGAGCTTCAGAGAGGGGTCCGACAACACGCTCGTGCTGTTTGTTTGCTCACGGAGAGTCCGAGATTCCGGAGAGAGGGGATGACGTCAGATGCCGCTCACAGCTACTGGTTGTTATGCTGAATGCGTCTCAGATCCTTGTGCAGGAGCTGCACTAAACTGATGGTGATAGATCCAAAATAACTCACAAGAGAGGTAGGACTTTGTAGCAGGGTGATCGTAGAAATCCACAAACATGGATAGGAGCAAGGTGTCTTCGCTAGAGCTTAGCCTAAGCCAAGTATACACAAATTACCAAGCATAGGTAGACAGGAGGAGTGGCCTTAAATAGGGACCTGATCAGATGCAGTTAAAAGTACAGGAACATAACATGGGGAAACTGGTAGTGGCAGATATACTTTCCAGGCTCCCGCTGGCTGCTGCTGAACAATCTTCAACGGAATCAGATGTGAAAGTGTATGTGGATTCAGTTCTGGCATCCAAGTCCATTTTGTCAGGGAAGCTAGAACAAATAAGGAAGGAGACACGTTTAGATAAAGACCTTCAAGAAGTTATTAAGTACATAAAAGAAGGTTGGTCCGTTCCGGGCGGCACCCATGATAGTCTGAATCTCTTACTGCTCTGTAAGTTGATGAAACAATCTGCTAATTATCTTCTGAATACTCTAACATCGCTATTGGAAAGTGACATATCTAGATACAAAAGAGAATACTGACTATATATATATATATATATATATATATATATATATATATCTACTGCTTATTTCTACTAAGTTCTCAAGGAGCCCGGACTAAACTAACGGATACTAGGTCGTGGCCTAGTAAAATTGCTTTCAACTATTCCCCCCCCCCCCCAAGGGACATAAGGGAGTCTGCTAAACCTGTTTTTTTATATCAAGAGCTACATAGTTGTATGCATTATTCCCAAGCCCAACATGTTTGTGAAACACGAACTCCGCGATCCTGATGACATGGGATCGGTGAATATATTAGAAAAATGGGAGTCTCGTGTACAACATCTGCTGGAGGAACATTTTCATGGCATGAAAGGGCTGCTCAGTCAGATAGCTGAGAACTGGATTTCAGGATGCAGTGCAGATAGTCCTGCTACTCACCCAATGCAGTGTTCCTCCCCAGAGGATGATACGGCAGGTCAGCCTGGTATGGAAAGTCAAAACAGAAAATCCCTCCTGAGGCCCACAACTCTTGAGATAACCTCTGCAATGGAGGATACTCATCAATGGCGGCCACTTACATCCTTACAGCTGGATCCAGTGGCATCACTAGGGTTGGTGTCACCCGGTGCGGTAAGTTATGGTGTCATCCCCCCATCCCCCAAGAAAGCAGACACACACATACAAAGACTCAGACACACTTAAAAACACACTCATATGCACACACAAACACTCGGAAACACACTCAGACACACACACAAAAACACTTACACACACACACACAAACACTCAGACACACACACAAAAACACTCTAAAAAAACACACACACACAAAAACACTCAGACACACACACAAAAACACTCAGGCACACACACAAACACTTAGACACACACACACACAAAAACACTCACATACACACACAAAAACACTCACACACACACACACAAAAAAAAACACTCTGACACACACACACAGAAACACTCAGACACACACACAAAAACACCCAGGCACACACAAAAACACTCAGACACACAAACATACAAAATATGTAAACTGCACTGCATTAAAGGGACACTGAACCCAATTTTTTTCTTTTTGTGATTCAGAAAGAGCATGACATTTTAAGCAACTTTCTAATTTACTCCTATTATCAAATGTTCTTTATTCTCTTGGTATATTTATTTGAAAAGCAAGAATGTAAGTTTAGATGCCGGCCCATTTTTGGTGAACAACCTAGGTTGTCCTTGCTGATTGGTGGATAAATTCATCCACCAATCAAAAACTGCTGTCCAGAGTTCTGAACCAAGAAAAAAAGCTTAGATGCCTTCTTTTTCATATAAAGATAAGAAGAGAACAAAGAAACATTGATAATAGGAATAAATTAGAAAGTTGCTTAAAATTACATGCTCTATCTGAATCATGAAAGAAAACATTTGGGTTCAGTGTCCCTTTAATTATAAAGCTCATGTCTAGAGCTGCTCCCTGGCTCAGCAGAGCATCAAATGAAAGATAAACAGAGCACTCTAAAATAAGTCACTAAAGAAAAGGTTTAGGCAAGCAAACTATGAAAATTCTGCTCTCTGACTCTGTTCCAAGTCTGTCAGTGCACAGCCCCTGGCCGCTTGCCTACCGCTTCTTATGGCCAATCACTTCTGCACTCTGCCCACCCCCAGACCCCCGCCCACCCTCCCCTCCTACCTCTTCAGTGTGCACTTAGTGTACTGTAACCGTACCGGTCTGGTGGGCATCATAAGTGGCTCCTTCACTTTAGAGACAGTGTCAGACAGTCATGCGGTCGCCGGTCAGGTGTCAGGCATCCCCCTCACGATTTCCCGGTTCCCGTTTAGAGAGACAGCACAGCAGTGAGTGACTCCACTGCTCCACATGTCACTGAGCAGTGAGCACAGATAGGCAGGTTTAGGCTAGCAGTGCAACTTCGCAAGCCCCACGGCATGCCCACAACATTCATAGTGAAATTGGGCAGGGAAAGAGCAAAGTACAAACAAGCAAAAGCACTTAACTGTATCTGCCCGTTAACTGCAGCTATACGATTCCAAAGTTATCGGATTACCCTAACTAAGAGACTCAATGTTAATAGTTATATTTTGTATAAGTCTTTATGTTAGACTGGGATACCTCTCTTTTGACATCTTTCGCCAAACATGTATTATACTTTACTTCACAGGGGACACAAAAGGGGATAGAGTAACTTATAGCAGGTTTAGAGACTACCTGTTCATGCTAAGAGAATTTTGAACATTCACTTTGTTTAGCTGTATTGACATAGGTTATCACTCCCTCCATTACTACTTTGAATGTCTGGGTATAATATGTCCTCATAAGCCTTGTTGCATTGTTTGCGGCTGGGACGATGTGATGAGAATGATATGAGGGTGAGATGGACTAGGTACAAGATACTTAAACTTAGATACACTAATACTCAGAATATGACCATCCTCATCTATACACTTGTTAGCCACTACACTAGTAGACATATATACTCTATTTCTAAAAATGACTACTTCCACTGACTCAGGTTCATAGCAGGGTCCCCTGTGTCTGCTCTAGGTACCTATTTCCTATATGGACTCTAATATGACATTGTTAAGTTGGAAAAGCAAACAGCCTGTAATATCCCAGTTCAAACACTCTAATTATAACCCATACTCTTGTCCATATTTACAATATAAACTAGACTCTTTATCAAAAACTATATTGAGATCCCCAACGTGGTAGTGAGTATGCTCAGATCACAGATGCCAAGTATATAACTTCTGCCTAATACGACTCCCTATCTGGTTACACACTACTTGCACTTACACTATTCCCCTTTCCTGAACTTATAGACGGCCCCTGAGGATATACGTATTTTGTTCATGTTGAGTTCGTAAAATGTTTTATCAGTTATAAGTTGGAAAATCATAAATTGTTTACTGTCATGCTCAAAAAGTATTGTATATAAGATCCAAGAGTGGCCTTTGAGATTTAGCAGTCACCCCTCTCCCTCCTCCAGTTTATCTTTACGAGCACTGGGTCCAAGATTGACCCATTAACTATTTTGGAGGATACTATATTCTCTAAAAAGAAAAAGAGGTTTCATCTAGCTTAGCATACTCTTAATATAGACATTTTTCCTTGTTTTTTTTATTGTGAACTCTCATACTAGAACATTCCGCCAATGCAATCACAGCCTGAAGAACTTTTAGAATGTTGATGATTCTACAATGTAATCTATGCTTATGTCTCACTATACCTTCTGGAAAACGATTATGCTTTTATGCTTGACATTATGGTTGTATTGTAATCTTCTTTTAAAACCTCAATAGAGAAAAAAACAAACTACTAACTCCTCTAGTATATTATAATATAGTAATATATGATCACTATATTTGCATAGCGGTGCTTATCCGCTGATAACCCCCTCCCCCCTCTCTCATTCAATCGGCAATAAAATACAAGACCTCTAACCTCAACGGGTCAATTAGATAGTTGGATTCTATACTTATTTAGCTATGTAGAAGAGTAATCCCAACTATATCACTTGTTTTTGTATACGACCTTTATGGACCCTTAGTTATGTTACATGTGAAACAATATAGGTCATAATTGTAGCTATCAAGATTTCTTTCTGGTTCAATTGGCCCAGAAGTGGCCTTAATAATAGCTACTTATATTATGTTATATAAATATATAAAATGAGGATTCCACTCAGCTAAATTTGACTGAATTTTTATGTTACATTTTCACATTCTGTGTTGACAATACATTGTTGTGTAACTTCATTGCGATTTTATAAGTCTGTAAGTGGTCAAAATGTTTATTTTGTCTCATGTTTTTTAACAATCCTCAATAAAAAATTATTTAAAAAAAAAAAGAAGATTGGCCCGAGAGCCGGGCAGCCTGGATATCTTTAAGTTCTTACCAGTCAGAGAGTCGAAGCTCACGGAGCTGGATGGGTTTGTGCTGTTCCAGGACCGCATTGTTATTACTGTTAGCATGCAGCAGGAAATGTTAAGCAGGGTTCATGATGGCCACTTGGGCATTACAAAGTGCAGAGAAAGGGCATCTATGGCAGTAGGATGGCCTGGGATCAGTTCCGACATTGCAAGCCACATGTCAAAATGTGCCTTTTGCCTGGAACGCCGGTCTACTCAGGGAAGGGAGCCCTTGATTTCTACTGCGCTGCCTGCAGGCCCATGACAGAAAATAGCTGCTGATTTGTGTGAACTGCACGGGAAAAAGTACCTAGTCATGATTGACTACTATTCCAGGTATTTGGAGATTGCACCCTTGAATGAGATCAACAGTCAAGCCGTTATCACTCATCTCAAGAGTTTGTTTGCCCAGTGGGGCATATCAATGGAGTTAGTGAGTGATAACGGAATACAGTTTGCTTCCATGGAGTTCAGTTCTTTCAGCAGTAAATATGATTTTGTCCATTCTACGTCAAGTCCACATTACCTGCAGGCCAACGGAATGGCTGAAAGGGAAGTTCAAACAACAAAGTTAATTTTGAAGCAATCTGAGCCGTACCTAGATCTCTTGGCCTATAGGACGAATCCCATCCAAGCCATGGGTTTTAGCCCAGCACAGCTGATGCTAGGACATCAGATTTGCACCACTTTACCCTCTGTGGGTGTCTTCCAGCCAACCAGCTCTGTTCCTCAGAACGAGGTCCTTAGGAAGGATGAAGAGGCAAAAAGGGGTTATTGATTCTTCTACGACAGAAAACTTGCAGGAGCTGAATGTGGGGCAAAGTGTCAATGTTAAACTGGATGATGAGAAGAAATGGAAGATGCCTGCTACGGTAATTGGATGCTCTCCAGAACCAAGGTCTTATGTAGTCCTTACTGATGGAGGGACAGTCACACGTCGAAATAGAAGACATCTTCAGCCAGTACCTGAGAGTTTGGGACTGGATGCCTCAGAGCCACCGCCGGTGGGATCCCCTGTTTTAAGAGGGGTGCCTTCCCCTCAACAAGATCACAGCGGAGATACTTATTTGCTTCCAGCAGACTCTCAATCACCTTCTTCTGTATCAGAGAACAGTTCATGTAAAATTACATCAAGTGGAAGAGTGGTGAAACTTCCAGCCCAATAGCGGGATTAGCACTAGTTAGAGCAGTAACCGGAAGAATGGGCAGAATAATCCCATGGTCACTGTGGACTAGGGTGGTCTACCTCGATGTTCAAGTCAGGATTTTATTTCTTGTTGTTCATTATATCCTCTTTAGCTTGCTATTTGTTGTATACTAAACAAAACTATTTATGAATGCTTCTTGCATACCTTGTTATTTGATGTATTTAAAAAAAAAATGTATGCTTTGTCATTTGAAAGGGGGATGATGTGATGAGAGTGGGAGGTGATGTCAACGGATGGGGCGGGGCTTAGGGTTGTTATTGTCTATGTCACACTTACTGAGTTAAATGTGTTGTGCAAGCTGTATACTTTTATACTCTGCAATAAAATAGTGCTGTGCCTTCTATGCTGTGTCCTGCATCTCATGACATATAGTATTTGCAATGCGGGGGGATGGCGGTTTAGGGGTTAATGGGTAGCTTTTGGGTGTTAGTGTACTTTGTTCCATATTTTTTATGAGTTTTGTGAAACCTTTTTTTTCGCAAAATCCATAACTACTGGTCTTTGATTGCAGAATGGATTATTGTGGTATAGGATATAATGATCACGTTAAAGCTGTAACACGCGACTTGTAATACTAGTGAGCTGACCATTCTGCACTCAAAGGCCATTTTTTAGCGGTAAAGTCGTACCGCACAATTTGTAATCTCCCTCATTATTTTTATAATATATTTGAAATGTATTAAAAATAACAATGCAATACTTAATTTGCTTAATACTGTTTCAAGTAGGCATAGAAGTGAGGGTCTATCTTTTTGCTCTCTCTGTTGTCAATAATCTTCAGTCAAGAGTGAACAGGAACATTTTTTGCAGAAATAGACCTCATTTAAATATAGGTTCCGTATTAGAAATTTCGGGAAAAGAGGTAAAAAACATGACCAGGTAAATAAACAAAGCCTATCCTAATCAAATAGGTAAAATACCTCTACTTGGTAGAACCATAAATCTGCAACTTTGAAGTTCCTTTTGGGTTAGAAAAAGCACTAGGATTTGATGTTGAAGTCAATGCTGATTAATTCGGAGTTGATTCTTACACAAAAAGTGTAGGTTTTAACACCTGTTCAGTCAGTTCCTGAAGCTGATAACCACCTTTTACACTGCTTATTGTAGCCTTCATGAACAACATGGTGTAACAGTTGAGGTTTCTGGTGGTCATTAAAAGGAATAAGCAAACAAGTACAAGTAGTGTTCACTGCTTTATTAAGGTAACTGAAGTATAAACAAGTATCACAGATATACCAGCGTGACTACAGCATATTTATAAAAGGAGCAGATTTTAGACAGGGTGAGAAATGCAGGCCAGGAACACTACTTAAGAACTGTCCAACAGGACACAGCATGCAGGAATTGGCCAACACCCACAATATGCAAAATAGGGTTGCCACCCGTCCCTTAAAATACAGAACACTTATAAGTTACACATGCTGCAGGGTGTGCAGGGAGGAATATGATTAGTGCTGTCCAGAAACACAAAGCATGTTCGGCCCTGCACACCCTGCAGCATGTGTAACTCATAAGTGTCCAGAACTGACCAACAGGACACTGAGCAAGCAGAACAAGCAAGCAGCAATTTAGAAAGGAACTAAGTCAAGCATGATATGGCAAAGTGAAGAACAAGGCTGGACATTCTCAATACTGCAAATCTGTATCTTATCTTATGTCACTCTCCCTCTTGCTCATACAGGGAGTGCAGAATTATTAGGCAAGTTGTATTTTTGAGGATTAATTTTATTATTGAACAACAACCGTGTTCTCAATGAACCCAAAAAACTCATTAATATCAAAGCTGAATAGTTTTGGAAGTAGTTTTTAGTTTGTTTCTAGTTATAGCTATTTTAGGGGGATATCTGTGTGTGCAGGTGACTATTACTGTGCATAATTATTAGGCAACTTAACAAAAAACAAATATATACCCATTTCAATTATTTATTTTTACCAGTGAAACCAATATAACATCTCAACATTCACAAATGTACATTTCTGACATTCAAAAACAAAACAAAAACAAATCAGTGACCAATATAGACACCTTTCTTTCACTCAAAAGCCTGCCATCCATGGATTCTGTCAGTGTTTTGATCTGTTCACCATCAACATTCCGTGCAGCAGCAACCACAGCCTCCCAGACACTGTTCAGAGAGGTGTACTGTTTTCCCTCCTTGTAAATCTCACATTTGATGATGGACCACAGGTTCTCAATGGGGTTCAGATCAGGTGAACAAGGAGGCCATGTCATTAGATTTTCTTCTTTTATGCCCTTTCTTGCCAGCCACGCTGTGGAGTACTTGGACGCGTGTGATGGAGCATTGTCCTGCATGAAAATCATGTTTTTCTTGAAGGATGCAGACTTCTTCCTGTACCACTGCTTGAAGAAGGTGTCTTCCAGAAACTGGCAGTAGGACTGGGAGTTGAGCTTGACTCCATCCTCAACCCGAAAAGGCCCCACAAGCTCATCTTTGATGATACCAGCCAAAACCAGTACTCCACCTCCACCTTGCTGGCGTCTGAGTCGGACTGGAGCTCTCTGCCCTTTACCAATCCAGCCACGGGCCCATCCATCTGGCCCATCAAGACTCACTCTCATTTCATCAGTCCATAAAACCTTAGAAAAATCAGTCTTGAGATATTTCTTGGCCCAGTCTTGACGTTTCAGCTTGTGTGTCTTGTTCAGTGGTGGTCGTCTTTCAGCCTTTCTTACCTTGGCCATGTCTCTGAGTATTGCACACCTTGTGCTTTTGGGCACTCCAGTGATGTTGCAGCTCTGAAATATGGCCAAACTGGTGGCAAGTGGCATCTTGGCAGCTGCACGCTTGACTTTTCTCAGTTCATGGGCAGTTATTTTGCACCTTGGTTTTTCCACACGCTTCTTGTGACCCTGTTGACTATTTTGAATGAAACGCTTGATTGTTCGATGATCACGCTTCAGAAGCTTTGCAATTTTAAGAGTGCTGCATCCCTCTGCAAGATATCTCACTATTTTTGACTTTTCTGAGCCTGTCAAGTCCTTCTTTTGACCCATTTTGCCAAAGGAAAGGAAGTTGCCTAATAATTATGCACACCTGATATAGGGTGTTGATGTCATTAGACCACTCCCCTTCTCATTACAGAGATGCACATCACCTAATATGCTTAATTGGTAGTAGGCTTTCGAGCCTATACAGCTTGGAGTAAGACAACATGCATAAAGAGGATGATGTGGTCAAAATACTCATTTGCCTAATAATTCTGCACTCCCTGTACTAGCAGCTGGTGATATCTCTTTTAATCCTGGTCTCCCACAACTTCCTAAAGTCAGTCAGATCTTATACAGCATGAGTGGCTTACAATCTATTATGCTGTCAAATCTGTAAAAATAAGAGGCACTGTGTTAAAGGCAGAGTCCACCTACCCAATGTGACACTGACCATAGCTGCTTACAATAATGAGGCCTCATCTGGAAATAAATATGCTTTAGGTCTAGTACTTTACACCCAAATGTTTTATTTTTATTCATTACTATTATTAGAGCTGATATTTTTTTCCCCCTGGAGATTTCAGTTCACAGACAGGACCTGGTGTTTTAGAACAATTTGTAAGGTCATAGCATATAGCTTTACTTGTAATAGTAACCTCTCCACTACATAATGCGGCAACAAAAAGATTACAGCTGTTTCTTATTACACAATTGCCTGCATGTACCTTTGTGTTTAACTCCTGCAAAGGTAGTACAGCACTGAATGGAATATATTGCCCTGCTAATACCCCATCCAGAACATCATTATTTCTCATGCATCCACCTATATAGTTTTGGGCGTTGTCTTTATCAACCACTTTAATATTTTAATGCTATATATACACAGTATCTCACAAAAGTGAGTACACCCACTAACATTTTTGTAAATATTTTATTATATCTTTTCATGTGACAACACTGAAGAGATTACACTTTGCTACAATGTAAAGTAGTGAGTGTACAGCCTGTATAACAGTGTAAATTTGCTGCCCCCTCAAAATAACTCAACACACAGCCATTAATGTCTAAACCATTGGCAATAAAAGTGAGTACACCCCTAAGTGGAAATGTCCAAATTGGGCCCAATCAGCCATTTTCCCTCCCCGGTGTCATGTGACTCATTAGTGTTACAAGGTCTCAGGTGTGAATGGGGAGCAGGTTTGTTAAATTTTATGTTATCGCTCTCACACTCTCTCATACTGGTCACTGGAAGTTCAACATGGCACCTCATGGCAAAGTACTCTCTGAGGATCTGAAAAAAAGAATTGTTGCTCTACATAAAGAAGGTTTCACAGGACAGGTTCCACTCAGAACAGGTCTCGCAATGGTTGAACAAATAAGTTGAGTTCACGTGCTCAGCGTCATATCCAGAGGTTGTCTTTGGGAAATAGACATATGAGTGCTGCCAGCATTGCTGCAGAGGTTCAACGGGTGGGGGTCAGCCTTTCAGTGCTCAGACCATACGCCGCACACTGCATCAAATTGGTCTGCATGGCTGTTGTCCCAGAAGGAAGCCTCATCTAAAGATGATGCACAAGAAAGCCCGCAAACAGTTTGCTAAAGAAAAGCAGACTAAGGACATGGATTACTGGAGTCATGTCCTGTGGTCCGATGAGACCAAGATAAACTTATTTGGTTCAGATGGTGTCAAGCGTGTGTGGCGGCTACCAGGTGAGGAGTCCAAGTGTGTTTTTTCTACAGTCAAGCATGGTGGTGGGAGTGTCATGGTCTGCGCCTGCATGAGTGCTGCTGGCACTGGGGAGCTACAGTTCATTGAGGGAACCATGAATGCCAACATGTACTGTGACATACTGAAGCAGAGCATGATCCCCTCCCTTCGGAGACTAGGACCCCAAACACACCTCCAAGATGACCACTGCCTTGCTAAAGAAGCTGAGGGTAAAGGTGATGGACTGGCCAAGCATATTACACAATTGCCTGCATGTACCCTATTGAGCAACTGTGAGGCATCCTCAAACGGAAGGTGGGGGAGTTCAAGGTCTCTAACATCCATCAGCTCTGTGATGTCGTCATGGAGGAGTGGAAGAGGATTCCAGTGGCAACCTGTGAAGCTCTGGTGAACTCCATGCCCAAGAGGGTTAAGGCAGTGCTGGAAAATATGGTGGCAACACAAAATATTGACACTTTGGGCCCAATTTGGATATTTCCACATAGGGGTGTACTCACTTTTGTTGCCAACGGTTTAGACATTAATGGCTGTGTGTTGAGTTATTTTTAGGGGAAAGCAAATTTACACAGGCTGTACACTCACTACGTTGCATTGTAGCAAAGTGTAATTTCTTCAGTGTTGTCACATGAAAAGATATAATAAAACATTTACAAAAATGTGAGGGGTGTACTCACTTTTGTGACATACTATATATATAGTTTTTGCATTTTTACATAGTATTCATTCATTTACATTATCACTTTGTAAATGTAGCATAATGTCCCTTTAAGGGAACATTTGACTATTATTTTCCCTTTAAAGTGCTCCTTTTCATTTATCTGGTCATTTGAAATAACTCCCACATATATCCCACATATATCTTGCATACATACAACAATGTAGTCTAATCAGTTGCCTGCCTGAGAACATTTTTCCTTTTAGTTTAAATGTTTTAAAGTCTTGGTGTGTTTTGTAGTTTCCATATTATATAGCCACATAATGGAACAGTAATTGTACTAAATAAATTCAAATCCAACTTCCACCAAGTGTATTCAATTTTTGACCATCCTATAAAACAAACTAAAGCTTAGGCACATCATGTACAGATTGCACAACTAAGGCTAATGCTGCATAATCTTCCTGCATTACTTCCATAAAGATTTGGTTAGTTCTTTCACAATATGGGAAATCAAAATGCAAACAGCCAATGGTTTAAAAATAAAGAGATTTGATGCCATCTAGAGGGAATTTAACAGAAAACAACACAATGGGGCCAAATTATCAAGCTCTGAATGCCCCTGTTTTCACGCGAGCTCCAAGACCGCTGCTCCATAACTGGTCCGTCTTCTCTGAGGCTGCGGATATCAATCCGCCCGATCCTTTACGATGGGGCTGATTGACACCCCCTGCTAGCATCCGCGAATCTGCAGGGGGCGGCATTGCACAAGCAGTTCACAAGAACTGCTTGTGCAATGAAAAATGCCAACAGCGTATGCTGTCAGCATTTACCAATGTGCGGAGGACATGATACACTAGATCGTATCATGTCGGCTCGCACTTTAATAAATCGAGTAGAGATACTGCACAATACACTGGCTAGATGCATTAGCTGCTTGTGCTAGATGTGAAGTAGGCAAGAACTCTCTGGATATTTATTTTTATATTTAAAGGGACAAAAAACCCACATTTTTCTTTCATGATTCAGAGCATGCATTTTAAACAACTTTCCAATATACTTCTATTATTAAATTTGTTTCTTTTAATATCATTTGTTTAAGAAACAGCAATGCACTACTGGGAGCTACCTGAACACATTGTTTGAGCCTCAGGGGCCCATTTATCAAGCTCCGAATGGAACTTGAGGACCCGTGTTTCTGACCGCTGCTCCATAACCTGTCCGCCTGTTCTGAGCAGGCGGACACACATCGCCGAAAATCAACCCGATCAAGTACCATCAGGTTGATTGACACCTCCCTGCTGGCGGCCGATTGGCCGCAAATCTGTAAGGGGCGGAATTGCACCAGCAGCTCACGAGCCCCAAGGCAAAGTCTGCCATACCAGCCTATGTATATAATAACAATTACACAGTTAGCCAGTTCTTTTCTTTCTATTTTAATTAAAATTAAAGGCCAATACATTTAAATAAAGTAAATCATGAATGTCTGTCTGTACTCCGACTGAGACACTGAGGAGTTTGTGTGAACAGTGTGAGTGTGACCATGACTAACTGTTTAATTAAATTGTGTGGTGTGGGGTTAACTATGCAGCTGTGCCAGGCCAGCCACAGTGCCACTGCCAGTGCGCACTCACCATCCTCCTCTGCTCTGTCTCTAGTTGTTGACACGGCTCCAGTCTCAACACACAGACAGTCCAGTCCACTTCTAGTTGATCGAGTAGATTATGCCAATGTACGTGCTAGACTGCCAATCTCAGTCTGTAAAGCGCCAGCCAGTGCCACAGTCTCACAGTGCCACTGCCCCAACCACACTCACTGCCGCTGTTGCCCCTGCTGTCTGTGTCAGTGTCACTCAGTCTGACTCAAGTCACACCGTGACCATCACGTGCAAATACCCGGGCAGCCACGCATTCTGCCAGCCCCCAGACCCCTGCCCTCCTCCTACCTCTGCTCTTCAGTCTTCTTCACTGCAATACCGGTCTGAGTGGGCGTCACAGGACTCATGTGGCTCATTTTTCAAAGTTTCACTTAAAGTGTGCAGTCAGTCACCGTAGTCATGCGGGCGCAAGGCATCCCCACTGCACATTTCCCTCTCAGAGCGACTCCACACTGTGCAGTGCAGAGTCTCAGTCAGATAGGCTTAGTTAAAACAGATAAAAAATGGGAAAATAAAATGCAAAATTTCCATAGGGGGCGCTTCCTTGTTAGTGTTCCAATACAACCAATACAACTTCCAAGTTGACAGGATCCACTCCCAACCACACAATAAAAAAAAATAAAAAATTCCAAGCAGCATCAGCAGCAGCAGCAGCAAGTGTCATAAAACCAATATTTTATTAAAAACAGAGCAACGCGTTTCTCAGCCTCTCAAGGGCTGTTTCCTCAGACTATACAATACATTTTTTATTGTGTGGTTGGGAGTGGATCCTGTCAACTTGGAAGTACAGTCTACTGGGCGACTGAGAGGTACCAGTTTGCTATTACTGCACCTGGAGGTACGCCACATATTGTAAGTATAGCCATTAAGTGTCATCTCTGCCTGCCCACACTGTGCTAGGCTATGGTAGCTGTGCTTTCTCATTCCAGGAACGAATGCCTTGCCTGTCCACCTCCGGACCAGGTGCTTGATTTGCTGGCACACAGTGAGCTGGACCACTGTCATTGTTCCAGTCTTCTCCATTAGCACCATTGGGTGCTTCACCCTTGTGAGTACCCATTTTTATTATACCGATTATTCCCTGTACAGACGTTACTAGGCCATATTGGCGCCTCTGTGTTTTCTTCTCTTCAGATAGGCTTAGTTAGGCTGCGGCAGCGCATGCAAGCTCCACACAGCACGCCCACATTAGGTCAACTCATAGCAATGTAGCAGTAGCAGATGCTGTAGAACTAAGTTGCAGCCAGGTGCAGATTGATGCTGAGCTCAGCTGTGTGTGCGCAGATCCACCTCGGCACCCCCGCTCTCGGCAACCCCTGCTGGGGGCACTTTAAGGCGGATGCCTTAGCCGACCTATAAACACATAAATACATATGTACACATATATAGACATATATGTGAGTGCATTAAAGCCCTTTGCAGTCAAGTATATGAAAACATCAATCATTTAAAAAAGGTTTAACTATTTACTGTAAATATTTCACATTCTTATGTTCTGCACATAGCTCTTGTGAACTTGTATTGGAAATCCCTAAAACGTTTGATTATTTTAAGTGAATTGATTTTTTATTGTTAACAAATAAAAAAGTTTTCCAGGCAGATGTTATTTAGCCGAATTTATGCTGCGTCAAGCAAGGTTACCTCTTAAATTTGATATAAATCTCTGCAAAATGATGTGCCACTTTTGAGGATTATTTTTTTTTTGCTATTGTGAACGGTTGGGGAATTCGACAATAAGTGTTAGGGCCTGCAACAACTCCCCCACTTGTGGGGGTACAGTGTCCTGTGCTGAAATGAATCATTTCAAATTCATTATGCAGGAGTTTTGTGCAGTTGTGTACGCTTTATTTGAAGACTTTGAGTGTAAGATTACAAAGAGATTGGATACAGAACATGCAGCTATTTTGCCCACACAGGGTCTGCTTCTCCACCATTTATAGAAGAGCAGCTGATTACAGAGGGACCCCTATGTACTTATGTCGGAGACACCTCAAATCAGTAAAGAATTTGGAGAGAGAATGAGAGGCTTACGAGTTTTTGTGCTGTTTGAGAGGGAATTATTTTCTTACGTTCCAGCCCTATAAAACCTTGATGCAATGAAGATGACTTTACCAGATGGGAGATCGTTTGCAGCTAAACATGTTAATCTCTCTGGTTTTGGTGCTGGCTGGGGGACTTTTGTTTTATCTGTGGCCTCCTCCTGGCAAAGTGTGTCCTGCTTCCTGGGGTAAGGTCTGGAGGTTATATGGCTCTTTGCAACTCCTGAGAGACAGTCAGCGCTAAGGTCGTCTTCTGTGGGTCCTATGGGAGCAATGTTATGTAGAGAATTCCATCAGGATTTGGTAGCTTTGTGGCCTGGAGACTGGGAATAGGCTGAGGTTCTTCTATGCTTATGTACCCCAAGAGCTGTGGTCGGCTAAGTATAAATACATGAAGCTGTTTATCTACCCACAACTTGGAAACTGCTTATTTAAACCTTGTTCTGAAACTTTTTTTTTTATCTTGTGTCCAATAGTATTTTATTATTCACCAGCGATTTGCAAAGTAATGTCTTACAGCTAGATTAGGAGTTTTGAGTGCTATAGAGAAATTAATGAAGGCAACAAAAGTTACGTTATTTAATTTTCTATAGTGCTGCTATTACAAGTTCTCAAACATACGCATTTTGCCTGCGATTGGTTGCGTTGAGCTCCATACCGCACACAATCAGAGTGCTGCTGAGATGTGCTCATGCAAAAAAAAAACCCTAACAAAAGTTCAGTAACGCAGCCCCATTGATGTCTATGGGGAAATTTAAATACCGTTTAAACCAAACACCCTAACATAAACACCCCTAATCTGCTGTCCCTGACATCACTGACACTTGCCTACAGTTATTAACCCCTAATCTGCCACTCCCGATTTCGCCGCTACCTAAATAAAATTATTAACCCCTAATCTGCCGCTCCCGATATTGCCGCCAGACCCTAAATCGCCAGACCTCCACATCGCAACAAGCTAAATTAAACTATATTAACCCCTAAACCTAACCCTACCGTAACCCTAACCCTAACGTAATCCTAACCCTAACACCCCTAACTTTAACATAATAAAAATATAGCTAAATTAAATTTACAATTATTAACAAAATAAACCTATTAACCCCTAAACCACCAGCCCCCCATATCGCAACAAGCTAAATTAAACTATATTAACCCTAAACATAACCCTAAACCTAACCCCCCCTAACTTTAACATAATTAAATTAGATCTAAATTAAATTTACAATTATTAACTAAATAATTCCTATT
The DNA here is from genome assembly GCF_027579735.1 of Bombina bombina. Lineage (NCBI taxonomy): Eukaryota > Metazoa > Chordata > Amphibia > Anura > Bombinatoridae > Bombina > Bombina bombina. The sequence goes on from NC_069503.1 coordinate 1,108,220,201, forward strand.
TAAAACTAAATACATACTTACCTGTGAAATAAAACCTAAGCTAGCTACAATATAACTAATAGTTACATTGTAGCTAGCTTAGGTTTTATTTTTATTTCACAGGTAAGTTTGTATTTATTTTAATTAGGTAGACTAGTTAGTAAATTGTTATTAACTATTTACTAACTACCTAGTTAAAATAAATACAAACTTACTTGTGAAATAAAACCTAACCTGCCTTACACTTAAACCTAACATTACCAAAATAAAAAAAAACTACCATTACAAAAAATAAAAAAACATATAATTAAAAAAAAAGAAAAAGAAATTATAAAAAAAAATATTAATCCTATTCTAATACCCTTAAAGAAAAACACCCCAAAATAAAAAAACCTACTCTAGAATAAACTACCAAGGGCCCTTAAAAAGGCCTTTTGGGGGGTCCTTAAAAGGGCCTTGTGTAGGGCATTGCCCTGAGATAACCAGCTCTTTTACTTTAAAAAGAATACAAACACCCCCTAACACTATACAAACCCCCACCCACCAAACTACCAAGGGCCCTTAAAAGGGCTTTTTGTAGGGCATTGCCCTGAGATAAACAGCTCTTTTACTTTTTTTTTTTTTTAAAAAAAAACACCCCTAAAAATATACATTACACAAAATATCAAACAAATTTCAGCCAATAGGAATGCAAGGGACGCCATCTTGAATCGCGTCCCTTGCATTGAAGATTCAGTTTACGGCGGTGACTGGAAGAAGAGGAGCTCCGCATCGGATGTCATCAGAATGTACCCGCTCCGTGTTGGCTGGATGAAGATCGAGAGGCCGTCTGGATGAAGACTTCTCGCCGCTTGGATGAGGACTTTGCCGGCTGGATGAAGATAGAAGAGGCCGTCTGGATGAATACTTCTTTCGACTGGATGGATCCTTCAACAACTGTAAGTGGATCATCTTGGGGTTAGTGTTAAGTTTTTTTTAGTTTAGGGTCTGGGCAGTTAAAGAGCTAAATGCCCTTTTAAGGGCAATACCCATGCAAATGCCCTTTTCAGGGCAATGGGGAGCTTAGGTTATTTTAGAGTTAGGGTTTTTATTTGGGGGGGTTGGCTGTGGGGGTGGGGGGGTTTTACTGTTGGGGGTGTTTTTTTTTTACAGTTAAAAGAGCTGATATCTTTTGGGCAATGTCCCACAAAAGGCCCTTTTAAGGGCCATTGGTAGTTTATTGTAGACTAGGGTTTTTTATTTTTATTTTGGGGGGGCTTTTTTATTTTGATAGGGCTATTAGATTAGGTGTAATTCTTTTTTATTTTTGATAATTTGTTTGTTATTTTTCGTAATTTAGTGGGGGTTTTTGTAATTTAGTTAGTTTTTAATTTTTGTAGGTAGTTTAGTTTGATTTAATTGGTAGTTAGTTTAATTTTAGTTTAATAAATATAATAGCTTAATTTGTAGTTTAAAATTTTTTTTTTTTAATTTGACAGGTAAGTTTTAATTGAATTTAAGATAGGGAAATTGTAATTTTAATATAAAGTTAGGTGGTCGTTAGGTTTAGGGGTTACTAGTTTTAATTAGTTTATTTAATTGTGGGGGGCTTTTGGTTTAGGGGTTAATAGTTTGTTTTAGTATATTTTGTTGTGAGGGGCTTGCGGTTTAGGGGTTAATCGGTTTATTATAGCAGCGGTGTGGGCTGACGGCAGATTAGGGGTTAATAATATTTAAATAGTGTTTTGATGCTGGAGGGCGGCGGTTTAGGGATTAATAACTTTAGAATAGTAGTGACGATGTCGGAGAGCGGAGGAATTTGGGTTAATACATTTTTTTAGTTGCAGCGATATCTGGAGCGGCAGATTAGGGGTTAATAAATTTGTTATAGTGTTTGCGATGCGGGAGGGCCTCGGTTTAGGGGTTAATAGGTAGTTTATGGTTGTTAGAGTACTTTGTAGCAGTTTAGTTATGAGTTTTATGTTACAGCTTTCTAACGTAAAACTCATAACTACTGACTTTAGATGGCGTTTTTAGGCTGTAACGCTCACTTTTTAGTCCTATGAAAATACGTCATTTTTACGTGTGCGGGACTGACGTTGTGGTACAGGCTAAAAGGTGGGCGGTACAACTATACCGACAAAACTTGTAATTGCGGCGGTGCTGTTTTTATGCTGAAAATGCGGAGGTGCTGTTTTAATGCTCGTGAGGACACAAGTTCTGAAAATATACAGATTTCATATCTGCGGCCCTGAGGTACCCTGGTATTTGGGAAAAGTTTGCTAGGTGCAGTCTGTTATGTGCTGTAAGCAAACAGTTTCTTTGATTGTGGCAGACCCTTGCTAGTTTATATTATCATTCTATATAATAGTATAAGGATAATGCAGTCATAGTGCATATTGGCACTAATGACAGAATCAGCGGGAGATGGAGTGTCCTAAAAAATGATTCAGGGAGTTAGTTAGCAAGCTTAAAGCAAGGACCTTCAAGGTAATATTTTCAGAGATATTACGAGTGCCGTGTGCTATCCCAGTAAGGCAGAAGGAGCTAAGGTCAGTTAATTTCTGGTTAAAAACATGGTGATAAAAAGAGGGGTTTGACTTTTTAGAGCACTAGACTGCCATTTCACTTTGGTACAATGTATACAGTAAGGATGGATTGCACCTGGATGACATTGGTGCAGGTGTGTTGGGGGAGAGGATGGTAGCATGCTTAGAGAATCTTTTAATTGCACATCAAGTGTAGTACAGCAAACGTTTCAAAGTATCACAAGTAATGGTCCACAGCACCTTGATTATAGGAATTCTTCTTTATTTCAGACAGATAAAACAAAATGTAACGTTTCAGGGATTCCCCCTTAGCCATACATGTGTTACATACCGTATATTCCATGTATATATTTAAAGATATTTTGGTGCCAATCTCATTATTTTCATACCTCTACTGCCATCTAGTGAACTTTTTATTACATACATGATTCAAGCATATTAATACAAAAGTGATACTTATTTAGCCTTACTACTAGATACATTCTTTCTCACATTCACCCAGATCACGAGTTTTGAGTTCATGTTTTAACGCTGAAAAAAAGGTAGCACTACTTTAATTATGTGTTTAAAGGGACAGTAAACACCTTGAGATTTCAATATAAAATATTTACGGCTAGATTACAAGTTTTGCGTTAGGCTTAAAAAGCAGCGTTAGCCGGTCCGAACGCTGCTTTTTAACGCCCGCTGGTATTACGAGTCTTGCAGGTACAGGTGTACCGCTCACTTTTTTGGCCAGACTTGGAAATACCGCAAATCCACTTACGTAAATTGCGTATCCTCTTTTTTCAATGGGACTTGCATAGCGCCGGTATTACAAGTCTGCCAAAAAGTGAGCGGTAGACCCTCTCCTGTCAAGACTGGTACCGCATTTTTTTATTGCAATCAGCCAATAGGATTGAGCTTGCATTCTATTGGCTGATTGGAACAGCTAATAGAATGCGAGCTCAATCCTATTGGCTGATTGGATCAGCCAATAGAATTGAACTTCAATCCTATTGGCTGATTGTATCAGCCAATAGGATTTTTTTCTACCTTAATTCTGATTGGCTGATAGAGTTCTATCAGTCAATAGGTATCTTAGGGACGCCATCTTGGATGACGTCTCCTTCATTCTGTGTTAGTCGTTGGATGAAGAGGATGCTCCGCGTCAGATGTCTTGAAGATGGACCCGCTCCGCGCCGAATGGATAAAGATAGAAGATGCTGTCTGGATGAAGACTTCTGCACGTCTGGAGGATCACTTTGCCCGGCTTGGATGAAGACGTCTCCCGGTAAGTCGATCTTCATGTTTTTTTAAGGGTGTTTTGGGTGGGTTTAATTTTTAGGTTAGGGACTTTGGGCGGCAAAAGAGCTAACTGCCCTTTTAAGGGCAATGCCCATCCAAATGCCCTTTTAAGGGCAATGGGGAGCTTAGGTTTTTTTAGCTAGTATTTTATTTGGTAGGTTGGTTGTGTGGGTGGTGGATTTTACTGTTGGGGGGGTTGTTTGTATTTTTTTTTACAGGTAAAAGAGCTGATTACTTTGGGGCAATGCCCCGCAAAAGGCCCTTTTAAGGGCTATTGGTAGTTTAGTTTAGGCTAGGGTTTTTTTTATTTTGGGGGGGCTTTTTTATTTTAATAGGGTTATTAGATTAGGTGTAATTAGTTTAAATTTCTGTAATTTGTTTATTATTTTCTGTATTTTTTTTGTTGTACTTTAGCTAATTTAATTTAGGTAATTGTATTTAATTTAGTTAATTTATTTAATTATAGTATAGTGTTAGGTGTTAATGTAACTTAGGTTAGGTTTTATTTTACAGGTAAATTTGTCTTTATTTTAACTAGGTAGTTATTAAATAGTTAATAACTATGTAATACATTTTCTACCTAGTTAAAATAAATACAAACTTGCCTGTAAAATAAAAAAAAATCCTAAAATAGCTACATGTAACTATTAGTTATATTGTAGCTTTCTTAGGGTTTTTTTTTACAGGTAAGTATTTAGTTTTAAATAGGAAGAACTTAGTTAATGATAGGAATATTTATTTCGATTTATTTAAATTATATTTAAGTTAGGGGGTGTTAGGTTTAGGGTTCGACTTAGGTTTAGGGGTTAATAATTTTAATATAGTGGCGGCGATATTGGGGGCGGCAGATTAGGGGTTAATAAATGTAGGTAGGTGGCGGCGATGTTAGGGCCGACAGATTAGGGGTTAATAATATTTAACTAATGTTTGCGAGGCGGGAGTGCGGCCGTTAGGAGTTAATATGTTTATTATAGTGGCGGCGACGTTGGTGGTGGCAGATTAGGGGTTAAAAGTGTAGGTAGGTTGCGGCGACATTGGGGGCGGCAGATTAGGGGTTAATAAATATAATGTAGATGTCAGCGAAATTTTGCTCAACGCTCACTTCTTGTCTTTTAACGACGGGTTTGTAAAAACTAGTAATACCAGCGCTGCATGTAAGTGAGCGTTGAGTGAAAACTGCTTGTTAGCACCACATAGCCTCTAACGCAAAACTCGTAATCTGGGCCTTAGTTATGTGTAGCAAAACAACTTTGAAGACTTCTGAAGGCTACATCAATGGAAATGCACCCTGCAGACTTCTAAAGGCAACATCACTGGAAATGCTCACAGCAGACTTCTCAAGGCTACATAACTGGAAATGCACACTGCAGACCTCACAAGGCTCCATCACTGGAAATGCACACTGCAGACTTCTCAAGGCTAAATTACTGGAAATGCACACTGCAGACTTCTCAAGGCTACATCACTGGAAATGCACACTGCAGACTTCTCAAGGCTAAATTACTGGAAATGCACACTGCAGACTTCTCAAGGCTAAATCACTGGAAATGCACACTGCAGACTTCTCAAGGCTAAATCACTGGAAATGCACACTGCAGACTTCTCAAGGCTAAATTACTGGAAATGCACACTGCAGACTTCTCAAGGCTACATCACTGGAAATGCACACTGCAGACTTCTCAAGGCTAAATCACTGGAAATGCACACTGCAGACTTCTCAAGGCTACATTACTGGAAATGAACATTGCAGACTTCTCAAGGCTACATAACTGGACATGCACACTGCAGACTTCTCAAGGCTACATAACTGATAATACACACTGCAGACTTTTCAAGGCTACATCACTGGAAATGCACCCTGCAGACTTCTCAATGCTTTATCATTGGAAATGCACACTGCAGACGTCTCAAGGCCACATCACTGGAAATGCACCTTGCAGACTTCTAAAAGCTACATCACTAGAAATGCACACTGCAGACTTCTCAAGGCTACATAACTGGAAATGCACACTGCAGACTTTTCAAGGCTATATCACTGGAAATGCACACTGCAGACTTCTCAAGGCTTCATCACTAGAAATGCACACTGCAGACTTCTCAAGGCTTTATTGTTGGAAATGCACACTGCAGATTTTTTAAAGCTACATCACTGGAAATGCACACTACAGACTTATCAAGGCTACATCACTGGAAATGCACACTACAGACTTCTCAAGGCTACATCACTGGAAATGCACACTACAGACTTCTCAAGGCTACATCACTGGAAATGCACACTGGAGACTTCTCAAGGCTACATCACTGGAAATGCACACTGGAGACTTCTCAAGGCTACATCACTGGAAATGCACACTACAGACTTCTCAAGGCTACATCACTGGAAATGCACACTACAGACTTCTCAAGGCTACATCACTGGAAATGCACACTGGAGACTTCTCAAGGCTACATCACTGGAAATGCACACTACAGACTTCTCAAGGCTACATCACTGGAAATGCACACTACAGACTTCTCAAGGCTACATCACTGGAAATGCACACTGCAGACTTCTCAAGGCTACATCACTGGAAATGCACACTACAGACTTCTCAAGGCTACATCACTGGAAATGCACACTGCAGACTTCTTAAGGCTACATCACTGGAAATGCACACTGCAGACTTCTCAATGCTACATCACTGGAAATGCACACTGCAGACTTCTAAAGGCTACATCACTGGAAATGCTCACATCAGACTTCTCAAGGCTACATCACTGGAAATGCACACTGCAGACTTCTCAAGGCTACATTACCAGGGCCGGACTGGGACCAAAAATAGGCCCGGGCATTTTCAGGCAAAGCAGCCCACTCCACCCCCACACACATACACCCCATTTCTTATTTAACATATACATGACAAATATAATGTACTTGTTTAAATGACAAAAACATTTACGCCTAGATTTAGAGTTCTGCGTTAGCCATCAAAAGCAGCGTTAAGGGTTCCTAACGCTGCTTTTTACCGCCCGCTGGTATTTAGAGTCAGTTAGGAAATGGTCTAACGCTCACTTTCCAGCCGCGACTTTTCCATACCGCAGATCCCCTTACGCCAATTGCGTATCCTATCTTTTCAATGGGATCTTCCTAACGCCGGTATTTAGAGTCTTGGCTGAAGTGAGCGGTAGACCCTCTACTGACAAGACTCCAACCGCAGAAAAAAGTCAGGAGTTAAGAGCTTTATGGGCTAATGCCGGTTCATAAAGCTCTTAACTACTGTGCTCTAAAGTACACTAACACCCATAAACTATCTATGTACCCCTAAACCGAGCCCTCCCCACATCGCCGCCACTCTAATAAAAAATTTTAACCCCTAATCTGCTGACCGCACACGCCGTCACTGCTCGCATTCTATTGGCTGTTCCGATCAGCCAATAGAATGCGAGCTCAATATGATTGGCTGATTGGATCAGCGAATCCGATTGAACTTGAATCTGATTGGCTGATTCAATCAGCCAATCAGATTTTTCCTACCTTAATTCTGATTGGCTGATAGAATCCTATCAGCCAATCGGAATTCGAGGGACGCCATCTTGGATGACGTCAATTAAAGGAACCTTCATTCGTCGTCTAGTCGTCTGGAGAAGAGGATGTTCCGCGCCGGAGGTCTTGAAGATGGAGCCGCTTCTCGTCGGATGGATGAAGATAGAAGATGCCGCTTGGATGAAGATGTTTGCCGGTCCGGATGTCCTCTTCTGCCCGGATAGGATGTCTTCTTTTGGTCCATCGCTGCTCGATGGACGACTCAAGGTAGGGAGATCTTCAGGGGGGTAGTGTTAGGTTTATTTAAGGGGGGTTTGGGTTAGAGTAGGGGTATGTGGGTGGTGGGTTGTAATGTGGGGGGGTGGTGTTGTGTTTTTTTTACAGGCAAAAGAGCTGATTTCTTTGGGGCATGCCCCGCAAAAAGCCCTTTTAAGGGCTGGTAAGGTAATAGAGCTGTTAACTATTTTAATTTAGATTAGGGTAGGGAATTTTTTTTATTTTGGGGGGCTTTGTTATTTTATTAGGGGTCTTAGAGTAGGTGTAATTAGCTTAAAATTCTTGTAATCTTTTTTTATTTTTATAATTTAGTGTTTTTTTTTGTAATTTAGTTTAGTTTATTTAATTGTAGGTACTTGTAGTTAATTGATTTAATTTATTTATTGATAGTGTAGTGTTAGGTTTAATTGTAACTTAGGTTAGGATTTATTTTACAGGTAAGTTTGTAATTATTTTAACTAGGTAGCTATTAAATAGTAAATAACTATTTAATAGCTATTGTACTTAGTTAAAATAAATACAAAGTTGCCTGTAAAATAAATATAAATCCTAAAATAGCTACAATATAATTATTCGTTATATTGTAGCTATATTAGGGTTTATTTTACAGGTAAGTATTTAGTTTTAAATAGTATTTAGTTTTAAATAGGAAGACTTTAGTTAATAATATTTAATTTATTTTGTTAGATAAAAATTATATTTAACTTAGGGGGGTGTTAGGGTTAGACTTAGCTTTAGGGGTTAATACATTTATTAGAGTAGCGGCGAGGTCCGGTCGGCAGATTAGGGGTTAATACTTGAAGTTAGGTGTCGCCGATGTTAGGGAGGGCAGATTAGGGGTTAATACTATTTATTATAGGGTTTGCGAGGCGGGAGTGCGGCGGTTTATGGATTAATACATTTATTATAGTGGCAGCGAGGTCTGGTCGGCAGATTAGGGGTTAATAAGTGTAGATAAAGTAGCGGCGATGTTGGGGGGGGGCTGATTAGGAGTTTATAAATATAATATAATGGTCAGCGATGTTAGGGGCAGCAGATTAGGGGTACATAGGTATAATGTAGGTTGCGGCGGTGTCCGGAGCGGCAGATTAGGGGTTAATAATAAAATGCAGGGGTCAGCTATAGCAGGGGCGGCAGATTAGGGGTTAATGAGTGTAAGGTTAGGGTTGTTTAGACTCGGGGTTCATGTTAGGGTGTTAGGTGCAGACTTAGAAAGTGTTTCCCCATAGGAAACAATGGGGCTGCGTTGGGAGCTTAACGCTGCTTTTTTGCAGGTGTTAGGTTTTTTTTCAGCCCAAACTGCCCCATTGTTTCCTATGGGGGAATCGTGCACGAGCACGTTTTTTCAGCTAGCCGCTACCGTAAGCAATGCTGGTATTGAGAGTTGAAGTGGCGGTAAATATGCCTGTACGCTCCCTTTTTGGAGCCTAACGCAGCCCTTCAGAGAACTCTAAATACCAGCATTATTTAAAAGGTGCGGGGAAAAAACACACGCGTAGCTAACGCACCCCTTTGGCCGCAAAACTCTAAATCTAGGCGCTAGTGTTTCTAACACCATAGTATATAAACACACATATGCACAGACTTGCACACTCTCTTACACACACATGTACAGACTTGAACACACACATATATGCACAGACTTACACTCACACATATATGCACAGACTTACACACACAAATATTTGCACAGACTTACACATACCCAAATATGCACATACTTACACACACACAAATACTTGCACAGACTTACACACACACACACACACACACACACACACATACAAATATTTGCAGACTTACACACACATATATGCACAGACTTACACACACATATATGCACAGTCTTTCACACTCACACACATATGCACAGACTTACACACACAGATTTACACACACACATATGCACAGACTTACACACACATATGCACAGACTTACACACACAGATTTACACACACACATATGCACAGACTTACACACACATATGCACAGACTTACACACACACATATGCACAGACTTACACACACATAGGCACTGACTTACACTCACAAATATTTGCACAGACTTACACACACACATATGCAAAGACTTACACACACACACACACACACACAGACTTACAATACACACACACATGCACAGACTTACACACACACATGCAGACATACACACACATGCACAGACTTACACATACACACGCACAGACTTACACATGCACAGACTTACACACACATGAACAGACTTACACATACACATGCAGAGACTTACACACACACACATATATATATGCACAGACTTTCATACACACATACATATATGCATCGACTTTACACACACAGATATATATATATATATATATATATATGCACAGACTTTCACGACATGCATACACACATACAAATATGCACAGACTTACACACACACACATACATATATATATATATATATATGAACAGACTTGCACACACACACATACATATATATATATATATATATATATATTTATATATATATGAACAGACTTACACACACACACATACATATATATATACAAATAAAACAACAAATTTCTTCAAAATTAGCAAAATTTAGTTCTTGGTAATGTCACTGTTGCGCCATATTTTCGCCATATTTTCTCCACTTGATGATGACTGTCTTCACTGTGTTTCATGGTATATCTACGGCCTTGGAAATTATTTTGTACCATTCTCCTGACTGATACCTTTTAACAATGAGATCCCTCTGATGCTTTTGAAGCTCTCTGTGAAACATGGCTTTTGCTGTAGGTTGCGACTAAGAAAATGTCAGGAAAGACTTACTAGAACAGCTGAACTTTATTTGTTGTTAATCAGAGGCATTTTACATGATGGCAGGTGTGTACTGACTCCTAGTTAACATGATTTTGAATGTGATTGCGCAATACTAAACAGTTATAAACCATATTATTTTATTTTTTTATTTTTACTTCCCTCCACCTAGAAGTTTCAGTTTGTTTTTCAATCAAGTTGTACAGTTTATAGGTCACATTAAAGGTGGAAAAAGTTCTGAAATGATTTATCTTTGTCTAATTTTTTTTACATCACAGAAACCTGACATTTTAACAGGGGTGTGTAGACTTTTTATATCCACTGTATGTGTGTATATATATATATAAAAATATGTATTTATGAACAAATAGAACTTATTCTGCTATGTGAAGAATATTGGATTGTGAAATATTCATATTTTCATGTCGGGTTAGCGCGAGAGTAGGGTGTTTTTTTCTCCATTGACTTCTATGGGGGAATATGTGAACACGCACACAATATTCTAACTTCGGCATTTTTGCACTTGTCTGGGTTAGTGCTTGAGCGAAAACAGTTTACTTTCAACTCATAATACGAGTGCAACCCGATGAGCATTGGATCCCTTTGCAGTTAAGTAGATGAAAACATGAAAAAACATATTTATGCAATATTCATATTTAATAAAGGTTTTAACTATGTTTTTACTGTAATTATTTCACATTCCAATATTCTATACATAGTAGAATATTTTCTATTTATTTACAAATAGAGATTCCTATACATATCTGTATATATCTATACCTATATATAAACATGTATAGATATAGGTATAAATGTATATTGTACCAAAAAAATCATATATGTATATATGTATATATATATAAAAATATGTCTGTGTGTGTATATGTATGTGTATATACAGTGGATATAAAAAGTCTACACACCCCTGTTAAAATGTCATATTTCTGTGATGTAAAAAAATGAGACAAAGATAAATAATTTCAAAACTTTTTCCACCTTTAATGTGACCTATTGTCAGGGTGCCAGGAATCAGACCGAGACGGGAAGTGCAAAAATAATCACACCTTTATTAATAGCAAAAAATAATAAAAAGTTCACAAGTCAAATAACAAGCCAGGAGTCAAAACCAGAGCTGGTAGTCAGACGAGCCGAGTCAGGAGCCAAAGCGAATAGTCAGACAAGCTGGAATCAGGAACAAGGAAAACAGCAGAGTCAGGAACAAGCCAGGGATCAGGAACCAGGAAGGACGTCAGGCAGCCAGGTAATACACAGGAACTCTCACAAACAGGTCTGAGACAACGCAAAGGCAAAGCATACTGAACAGAGGCCCTTTAAATAATAAGTGATGACATCACAATTCTGAAACTGCATCCTGTCTCACATGGATGATGCACACCAGTCTGGCCATGAGCAGCATCCCCCTCAATGCACCATAGTCAGGAAGAGAGGTGAGTAAAATGACTGACAGCAGCACATGGCAAACACAACAGGGAAAAAACCCTGACAGAACCGTCCCCTCAATGACCCCTCCCCTGCGGGAGGACAAAAGGCTTATTGGGGAAACGGGCATGGAAGGCACAGAGGAGGGCAGGAGCATGAACATCAGAGGAGGGAACCCAAGAACGCTCCTCTGGACCATAGCCCCTCCAGTGAACCAAATACTGTACACGGCCCCTGGACATACGAGAGTCAATAATGCTGCTGACCTCATACTCCTCATGGTTGTCAACAAAGATAGGATGGGGACGAGGCAACACAGTGGTAAACCAATTACAAACCAATGGTTTCAAGAGGGAGACATGAAAAACATTGGAGATGTGCATAGCAGGAGGAAGGTCAAGAGCGTAGGCCACAGGATTAGCCCGTCAGAGTATTCAAAAAGGACCAACATAACGGGGAGACAATTTATTGGAAGGCACACAAAGGTTCAAGTTGCAGGAGGACAGCCAAACTCTCTCACCAACCTGGTAGGAAGGTGCTGGCAAACGCCTATGATCAGCATGGAACTTTTGGCGCTGCATAGAACGATGAAGGCAATCCTGAATCTGCACCCACGTGGAACGAAGTTGCTCCTCCAAAGCCGGAATACCCTGAGACATGAATGAATTGGGCAACAAGGATTAATAGCACTATTATGAGCAAACTCTGCCCAAGGTAACAGTTCAGACCAATTATTGTGGTGATCTGAGACATAGCAACGGAGGAGCTGTTCCAGAGCTTGATTAGACCGTTCCGCAGCCCCATTGGATTGAGGGTGATATGCCTAGGAGAATGAAAGCTGGATCCCCATTTGAGCACAAAAGGAACGCCAAAATCAGGAGACAAACTGGCTACCCCGGTCCGACACTATCTCCTTGGGTAACCCGTGTAAACAGAAGACCTCCCGGGCAAAAATCGAAGCAAGCTCCTGAGCGGTAGGCAGCTTCATCAAGGGAATGCAATGTGACATTTTAGAAAAACGGTCAACCACCATAAGGATAACAGTATTGCCATTGGAAACTGGGAGCTCGACAATGAAGTCCATGGAAAGATGTGTCCAAGGACGCTCACCATTAGCAATAGGTTGAAGAAGACCCACAGGAAGACGTTGAGGAGTCTTATTCTGTGCACAAATTGAGCAGGAGGCAACATATGCAGCAATATCAAAACGAAAACCTGGCCACCAGAATTGTCGAGTGACAGACCAAATAATTTGGTTCTTACCTGGGTGACCTGCGGCTTTAGGATAGTGGTAAGTGTGCACTCGACAATTCTGGTGGCCAGGTTTTCGTTTTGATATTGCTGCATATGTTGCCTCCTGCTTTAGTTTGAAGATTCTCAGGAACAAAACACTTACCACTAGGTTTCTCAGGAGGTGCATTGGTTTGTGCAGCCAGGATCGCCTCCCCCAAGGGAGAAGTCAAATTAGTACGTATGGTAGCCAAAATATGGTCAGGAGGTATAACAGGAGTAGGTACAGACTCCTCCTTGGACAGAGGCGAAAATTGTCGAGAGAGGGCATCAGCCCTAACATTCTTACTACCAGGCAGGTAGGAGACCACATAATTAAACCGAGACAAAAATAGCGCCCATCTGGCCTGTCGGGGTGACAAACGTTTTGCTTCAGATAGATAAGTTAAATTCTTGTGGTCAGTAAGAATGAGCACTGGCACACTAGTACCCTCGAGAAGATGCCTCCATTCCTTGAGTGCCAAAATTATGGCCAGTAATTCCCTGTTGCCAATTTCATAATTGCACTCCGCTGGAGACAATTTCTTAGAGGAGAAACCACACGGATTCAAGGAACTGTCAGGCGTAGGACGTTGAGACAAGAGGGCACCTACTCCAGTCTCAGACGCATTAACCTCAAGAACGAAAGGCAGGACAGGGTTAGGATGAGCCAGAACTGGAGCGGCAGCAAAGGCAGTCTTAAGACTATCAAAGGCTTAATGGCAATAGGTGACCAATGGAGTGGATCATTCTCTTTACGGGTCATGTCTGTGATAGGTTTGACCAAGGAAGAAAAGTTTTTAATAAAATTTCTATAGTAATTGGCAAACCCCAAAAACATTGAATAGACCGAAGACCAAATGGGCGAGGCCACTGCAGAACTGCAGATAACTTGTCAGGATCCATGGAGAACCCTGCAACGGAGATAACATAACCTAGGAAGGTTACTTGAGTCTGATGGAACTCACATTGTTGGAGTTTACTAAACAGGCCGTTCTCACGTAGTCTCTAAAGAACCTGGGTAACATCAGAACGATGAGCCTCAAGTGTGGTTAAGTGTATGAGGATGTCGTCTAAGTACACCACAACACACTGTTGCAACATATCTTGTAGGAAATCATTAATAAATTCCTGAAAAACAGCAGGAGCATTACATAGGTCAAAGGGCATTACAAGATACTCATAATGCCCGCTCCTGGTGTTAAATGCTGTTTTCCATTCGTGACCATCCTTAATCCTAACGAGATTGTACGCTCCTCTCAAATCAAGTTTAATAAAGACCGTAGCTCCCTTGAGACGGTCAAAGAGTTCCGTAATGAGCGGAATAGGGTAAGCATTCTTAATGGTAAGACGATTAAGACCCCTATAATCGATACATGGTCTTAACTCGCCACCCTTTTTCTTCACAAAGAAGAAGCCAGCCCCTGCAGTAGAGCAGAATTGTGGATGATTCCCCATGACAGAGCATCGGCAACATACTCCTCCATAGCACAATTCTCTGCAACAGACAGAGGGTACACCCAGCCCCGAGGAGGAATGGCTCCGGGTTGCAGGTCTATGGCACAATTGTAAGACCGATGAGGAGGCAACGTACCAGCATGCACCTTGTCAAACACGTCTAGGAACTCTCGGTACTCCTCTGGCAATTGAGATACCGAAGAAGTGCACAAGACTTTAACTGGTTTCCGAAGAAAAGTGGAACTACATTGCGGGGACCACTACAAAATTTCGGACCTGCGCCAGAAGAGACTAGGATTGTGCTTTTGTAGCCAGGGATAACCCAGAACAACTGGAAAATGCGGATAGTTTATCACCTGGAACTGGAGGGTTTCAAAATGGAGAGCCCCAACAGCCATGGATAATGGAGCAGTTTCGTGAGTAACGAGTGCGGGCTGAAGGGGCCTGCCATCAATGGCCTCAATAGGAAGCGGAACGGACCGAGGCAAAACAGGAATGGAGTGCTTTGATATAAAAGCACTGTCAATGAAATAGCCCGCAGCACCAGAGTCAACAAGAGCCTGAGTGACTATGGAGGAATCCACCTAGGAAAGGACAACCATGACAAAAGGCTTCTCCTTAAGCAGTTCCAGGGACGAGGATAAACCACGCAAGGTCTGCCCCCAACAGGACCTTAGGTGTGAGTGTTTCCCGGCCGTGTAGGACAAGACTTCAAAAGGTGATCCTGTAACCCACAACAGAGGCAGAGCCCCTCCCTCCTCCTAAAGGCCCTCTCCACCGTGGAGAGACGCGTGAATCCCAACTGCATTGGCTCAGCAGTACCTGGTGACTCGGGACCAGGAGGCATGGGTGGAGAGGAAGGTATGGGTGGGAACGAACACGTAGGAGACAATGGAACAGGAGGCTTCCACAAGGGCTCCTTGAAAGAGGGCCTCTCTCTGAGTCTGATGTCAATTAGGATCAAAAAAGACACCAATGCCTCGAGATCCTCTGGTAAATCTCTGGCAGCAACTTCGTCTTTAATCGCATCAGAGAGCACATGAAAGAAGGCAGCAACAAGGACTTCATTGTTCCAACCTACCTCTGCAGGAAGTGTAGGGAACTCAATAGCATACTGATAAACAGATCTTGTACCTTGATGAATGAACATGAGTCATTTAGCAGCAGAGGAGGAGCGAGCCGGAACATCAAATACCCTTCGAAAGGAGGCCACAAATTCAGGGTAATTTGAAATCACAGGTTTATTAGTCTCCCACAAGGGATTAGCTCAGGCAAGAGCTGTGTCAGCGAGTAACGAGATGCGAAATCCCACATTAGCTCTGTCAGAGGGAAATGCCTGAGGTAACATCTCAAAGTAAATGCCCACCTGGTTCAAAAAGCTTCTGCACTGAATTGGATCGCCTCCATACCGCTGAGGTAGAGGTGCAGAACCAGACATGCTCCTGGTAGGACTAGGTGCAGCAGCGGAAATAGGAGCAGCCATAACTTGTGGGACACTTTGGTCCAAATGTGCAGTGTGAGTTAGCAGGGTTTGCAGGGCTAGTGCAAATTGATCCAAGCGGTGATCCTGTTCATTCATCCTGGAAATGATGGCAGGTAAAGGTGGATTATTAGCACCATCAGGATTCATGGCCTTTGCGTAATGTCAGGGTGCCAGGAAACAGACTGAGACGAGAAGTGCAAAAATAATCACACCTTTATTCATAGCAAAAAATAATAAAAAGACCACAAGTCAAATAACAAGCCAGGAGTCAAAACCAGAGCTGGTAGTTAGACGAGCCGAGTCAGGAGCCAGGAAAACAGCAGAGTCAGGAACAAGCCAGGGATCAGGAGCCAGGAAGGACGTCCGGCAGCCAGGTAATACACAGGAACTCTCACAAACAGGTCTGAGAAAACGCAAAGGCAAAGCATACTGAACAGAGGCCCTTTAAATAATAAGTGATGACATCACAATTCTGAGGCAGCATCCTGTCTTACATGGATGATGCACACCAGTCTGGCCATAAAAGGAAGTGTAGGAAATGAGCTGCATCCCCCACAAGGTACCAAAGTCAGGAAAAGAGATGAGTAAAATGGCTGCCAGTAGCACATGGCAAACAACAGGGAAAAAAAACCCCTGACAACCAGGAGGCATGGGAGGAGAGGGAGGCATGGTGGGAACGAACACGTAGGAGACAATGGAACAGGAGGCTTCCGCAAGCACTCCTTGAAAGAGGGCCTCTCTCTGAGTTTGATGTCAATTAGGATCAAAAAAGACACCAATGCCTCGAGATCCTCTGGTAAATCTCTGGCAGCAACTTCATCTTTAATCGCATCAGAGAGCCCATGAAAGAAGGTGGCAACAAGGGCTTCATTGTTCCAACCTATCTCTGCGGCAAGCGTACGGAACTCAATAGCGTACTGAGCAACAGATCTTGTACCTTGCTGAATGGACATGCATGAGTCATTTAGCAGCAGAGGAGGAGCGAGCCAGAACATAAAATACCCTTCGAAAGGAGGCCACAAATTCAGGGTAATTTGAAATCACAGGTTTATTAGTCTCCCACAAGGGATTAGCCCAGGCAAGAGCTGTGAACAAGATGAGAAATCCCACCTTAGCTCTGTCAGAGGGAAACACCTGAGGTAACATCTCAAAGTAAATGCCCACCTGATTCAAAAACCCTCTGCACTGAATAGGATCACCTCCATATCACTGAGGTAGAGGTGCAGAACCGGACATGCTCCTGGTAGGCATAGGTGCAGCAGCGGAAACAGGAGCAGCCATAACTTGCGGGACACTATGGTCCAAATGTGCAGTGCGAGTCAGCAGGGTTTGCAGGGCTAGTGCAAATTGATCCAAGCAGTGATCCTGTTCATCCATCCTGGAAATGATGGCAGGTAAAGGTGGATTATTAGCACCATCAGGATTCATGGCTTTTGCGTAATGTCAGGGTGCCAGGAATCAGACCGAGAAGTGCAAAAATAATAACACTTTTATTAATAGCAAAAAATAATAAAAAGTCCACAAGTCAAATAACAAGCCAGGAGTCAAAACCAGAGTTGGTAGTCAGACGAGCCGAGTCAGGAGCCAAAGCGAATAGTCAGACGAGCCGGAATCAGGAACAAGGAAAACAGCAGAGTCAGGAACAAGCCAGGGATCAGGAACCAGGAAGGACGTCAGGAAGCCAGGTAATACACAGGAACTCTCACAAACCGGTCTGAGACAACGCAAAGGCAAAGCAAACTGAACAGAGGTCCTTTAAATAATAAGTGATGACATCACAATTCTGAGACTGCATCCTGTCTCACATGGATGATGCACACCAGTCTGGCCATAAAAGGAAGTGAAGGAAATGAGCAGCATCCCCCACAATGCACCATAGTCAGGAAGAGAGGTGAGTAAAATGGCTGCCAGCAGCACATGGCAAACAACAGGGAAAAAACCCTGACACCTATAAACTGTACAACTCAATTGCAAAACAAACTAAAATCTTTTAGGTGGAGGGAAGTAGAAATTAAAAACTAAAATAATATGGTTGCATAAGTGTGCACAACCTTAAACTAATACTTTGTTGAAGCACCCTTTGATTTTATTACAGCACTCAGTCTTTTTGGGTATGAGTTTTTCAGCATGGCACATCTTGACTTGGCAAGATTTGCCCACTCTTCTTTGCAAAAACACTGTCAGATTGTGAGGGCATCTTTTGTGCACAGCCCACTTAAGATCACCCCACAGATTTTCAATTGGATTCAGGTCTGGGCTCTGACTGGGCCATTCCAAAACTTTAATCTTCTTCTGGTGAAGCCATTCCTTTGTTGATTTAGATCAGGCCTGGACTGACCATTGGGCATACCGGGCATTTGCCCCGTGGGCCGTTTGCCTTAGCCCCAGCCACCAGTACCGCACACCACTGCTGTGGCTCTCAGTTTGGCCCAAACGTTTATTGTAGTTAGCAAGGCAGTAGGCACACAGCATGTACAGTACTGTACATATAAGACCTCTTGCCCCCAAAACGTTATTGTAGATAGTCACAGTGACACATGAGCAAAGCACACACAGGTCAGCAGTGCCGTCAGGTGTATATGTGATGACAGGAAGCGGCCCTTCTATGGGGGAATATGTGAACACGCACACAATATTCTAACTTCGGCTATTTAGCACTTGTCTGGGTTAGGGCTTGAACAAAAACAGTTTACTTTCAACTCATAATATGAGTGCAACCCGGTGAGCGCAAAAAGCTTGCTTCTAGCGCAATTAACGTTTCCCCATGCTCGTTGCTTAGGGCGGTGTCAGCTCTGGATACGTGCGGTGCTGACGTCATCGCCGCACGCTCCTGATGCTGGCCGGTCCTGTGGCACCAATCCTCTGCCTATTTAAACAGGCAGCAGCCGATCAGTCACTGCCCAAGTATTGTTACTACTTCTTGTGCGCCTGGGAGTGACAGATTGTCTGCTGAACTGATATTTTGTTGCTGAATCCTTGCCTGTCTAACTACGCTACCTGGTTAGGCCCTAAACTGCTGGACTGATACTTTGTTGCTGAAACCTTGCCTGTCTTACTACTCTTCCTGGTTAACCCCTAAACTGCTGGACTGATACTTTGTTGCTGAACCCTTGCCTGTCTTACTACGCTACCTGGTTAACCCCTAAACTGCTGGACTGATACTTTGTTGCTGAAACCTTGCCTGTCTTACTACTCTACCTGGTTAGGCCCTTAACTGCTGGACTGATATTTTGTTGCTGAATCCTTGCCTGTCTTACTACTCTTCCTGGTTAACCCCTAAACTGCTGGACTGATACTTTGTTGCTGAACCCTTGCCTATCTTACTACGCTACCTGGTTAACCCCTAAACTGCTGGACTGATACTTTGTTGCTGAAACCTTGCCTGTCTTACTACTCTACCTGGTTAACCCCTTATCTGCTGGACTGATCCTTGTTACTGAACCCTGCCTGTCTCACTACGCTACTTGGTTATTCCCTAACTTGCTGGACTGACTCCTTGTTGCTGAACCCTGCCTGTCTCACTTCGCTTCCTGGTTAACCCCTTTATTACTTGCCTTACTTTCTGTTGCTGTATCCTGTCTGCCTATTTGCCTTGTGCTGTCCAGCCTGTAGTGAGTGCCGCTCTCCTCATTTGCCTGATACTTTCTGCTTTGGGATATTCTTTATCTTTCCGGCTCGACGCCGGGATAACAAGACTACTGGCCGAGTTCGGTCTGATAGAGGAGTATCCCACGAGTCTTACAGAGCTTCAATTATCGCTCCACTTGTAATCTGGCCCATTATAATTTACATTTGTTAATTTACTCTATGGCCACTAGAGGGAGTATAATTACCACCAAAAACTATATTGTTAAATGTATCCAGTCCTTGTACTGTATGTATGTACATCGATTTTGCTGTGCCACAAATATGGTAATTATTTATCATACCCTTGTGCATCAGATCTGTAATGTATTTGCTTAAAGGAAATGATATACTGTGTGTGTGTGTGTGTGTGTGTGTGTATATATATATATATATATATATATATATATATATATTTATATATATACACACACATACCTTATATTGTCTGTGTTGCGAAAGAACAAAAAGCAGACGACAGCTATAATACTGAAGAAAAAAAGGAATAGCATACTTGTCATGTTGTAACTGGACATGTACAATTGATTATTTACAGGGCCAATTGTTATGCCATATACTATTTTCAAGTTATTTAAATCTAATATTTAGGGGCCGATTTATTCAATGCCGGGTGGACATGATTTGCTGTCGGCATTTAACATTGCACAAGCATTTCTGATGAAATGCTTGTGCAATACCGCCCCCTGCACATTCGCAGCCAATCGGGTGCTAGCAGGGGGTGTCAATCATCCCGATCGTATCTTAAGACCACTGTTTCTTAATTTATGTTTCCGGCCAGCCTGACACATCAGGGGGTAGATTGCAGCAGGAATCTGTTGATGTTCTACAAATAACAATAATAATGGATTCCATGTGTGTAAACAGGTGAGCTCCCAGTCTGGGCTTAGACATTCAGTTGATACCTAGTAGTTAGGGGGTATAACCTTGTTTGCAATCAGTGGAGGTTCTAGGTGGTGTTATTGGGTGCTATGTACCCCAAAGCTTCAAAGCTGTTATGACTTTACATTCCCAGTGCTGTGTGCAGCAAGGAAAGAAATAGAGGAGGGAATAGGGGATTTAAAATAGACAAATAAAGGTAAGAAGAGGCCACAGAAGATTAGGTTCCCTCCAGGCCCCTGCAACTTTATATTAAGTTTTGTGGTCAATTTTTTTGCAGCCTTTTTAGTCTTAAATGAGAGATCCTCTTCTGTTTTAT
This sequence comes from Bombina bombina, assembly GCF_027579735.1. Classification (NCBI taxonomy): domain Eukaryota; kingdom Metazoa; phylum Chordata; class Amphibia; order Anura; family Bombinatoridae; genus Bombina; species Bombina bombina. Next base: position 1,108,241,090 of record NC_069503.1, read on the forward strand.
TGTGTGATCTATGGCTAATAATACGCACTACTGTCTAGATCACGGCGCCTAAACTTAGCTGCAGATGTTCTCCAATAAAAAAAACAGCTCATTATTTAAAAAAAATCTATTTATAGAAACAAAATGTAAACTTGAATATAAACACACTTTTCCACACATGAGTTAATAGGATTCCGTATGTAGTACAGACATATTTACATTAGATTATGGTGCCAGTGTCATTGTAGAACTGGTGCACATCCTTTTTCTGTATGGGACATAATTGTCTTTCTTTATTAATTCATGTGATGTCTATTGGCAGTACAAAGGGGGTTGTGCTAATCTTGCCCAGTAATTATTGTAGAACCTTCAACCCACAATGTAACCTGAATCATTATTTGTACACACAGTGCACTATCCATGATGAGGAGAGAGGTTTATGTATGTATGTATGTATGTATGTATATATATATATATATATATATATATATATATATATATATATACATATACACAAGAGAACTCAGACCCTTATTTATCTAGCACCCAACTATTTCATGAAAAAATATATATATGCTAATAGACAATGAAAGATTTGAGAATAAATAATACACATACTATAAGAGAGTGCCTTTTAAAGATTTATATATTGATTTCTGCATAACAAGAATACATAAGCATGACCCCTAAATAAGTAGAAAGTTCAAAGTCCACAACCCGGGTTGTTAGATGAAAATTAATGAGCTGGTCCATTCATAAGACCAATATTGGTATTTTTATGTGAATGCCTAATTATCGGCACATTTGTAGTCCCAATGATGGAAAACACTGACCTCCTAACGAAAGTATACTCCAGTACGAGTCAAGGCGTGCAGATGCACAGAAAGAGCCAAGCAAGCACGGAGTTGAAAGGAAAGGTGATATCCACGAAACCGGTTTGGAAAAAGTTAAATTGGAAACAACGAGCAGGTAGATATGAAACCATGACACATCACTGACGGAACAACCGAGGAAGCAGGTACCTGTCTTATAATATCTCCACACGCAACACAGAACTGTAAAAGCAAGTCTAATGTGGTATTGAGAAATTGCCACTTTTTTCTGCTATGATTGATACAGTTATAATCTGCATTGGGTACACGAAGATACAAGCTTACAAATCTACAGTGTCAGTGTTACATAATCAATGGTGCTGTCCCTGCATTAACGTTGTTTTCCATCATTGGGACTACAAATGTGCCGATAATTAGGCATTCACATAAAAATACCAATATTGGTCTTATGAATGGACCAGCTCATTAATTTTCATCTAACAACCCGGGTTGTGGACTTTGAACTTTCTACTTATTTAGGGGTCATGCTTATGTATTCTTGTTATGCAGAAATCAATATATAAATCTTTAAAAGGCACTCTCTTATAGTATGTGTATTATTTATTCTCAAATCTTTCATTGTCTATTAGCATATATATATTTTTTCATGAAATAGTTGGGTGCTAGATAAATAAGGGTCTGAGTTCTCTTGTGTATATGTATATTAATTAAATACCCTTATCTGTGCACTATACTGAGAAATGTGGTCCTATATAGGACACATGATATTTTATCTCAGTATATTAAACTGTGAAATTTACCAAACTAGTGGTGCTGGCACAACATTACAATATATATATATATATATATATATATATATATATATATATATATATATATATATATATATTTGTATATATATATACACACACACAGTGTATCTAAGTAATATCTTCTTGTGGGGGCACTTCCTGGAGGTCCACCAAAGATTTGTGGGTGGTGCCTCGATGAGAAGACAGGACTGGCTGTGTCATGGGCGTGGTCAGGCATATCATGGGTGGTGCTCTGAGTGCCACACCACTGCAGGTGAGCTTCTAGTGTGACCCTTCTCCTGTGATATTCTGCTTTGTGCTCTGTTTTCTTTATGATCTAAATCTATCCCTGGTGAGGCCTTATATTTATGTTTTTGACACATCAAGAATGTCATCCTTAATGTAATGATATTATATAGACAATTTTACATATTGGGTATTACTAAAAACATTTTAAAATGAAAGGAACATGATGCACAAATGTATTTTTTTGTAGTGGGAGTTGTCTCTTTTAACCAGTGAGCATCAAAATCCTAGGACACTTCCTGTTAGTTTCACCTTAAATTCAAACAGCTTAAACTTAACATTTTTAAAGCAAAAACTAGTTTTACTATGTTTAAGATGTATTTCATATGCATGATCAAAAAAAAAGAGTAAAATGTTCCTTTAAGTGAGTAAAGAGACCCTAATTCTCAGTGACTCAGGGCTTGATGATCTAAACAATTCTGGGCTGGTGAGGTTATTAAAGAATACTCGCCAGTACCTCGTGACCCCTGGTGGAATTATATAAAGTCAATTTTACCCTGAAAACAGGATTTTTTGCTAAGGGGCATATACAGGCAGTCCCCGGCTTACAGACATCGGACTTAAGTACAACTCGTATTTACAAATGGAGAAAATAGAGCTTTATCGTCAATCCTTCTTTCCAGGATAACCCAAAATACTCAAAATCCAATTGTCACAAGGACAGAAAGTAAAGTGAAATTTTATGAACAGGGGCACAGATAGCAAAACAAACTTTTCCCTATGCTATCCAAAACTAAAAAAATGTTTGGCTAGAGTTTCACCTAAGTGCCTTACATGCAAATTTAACTTAAAGGGCCATTATACACTCATTTTTTCTTTGCATAAATGGTTTGTAGATGATCTATTTATAAAGCCCATAAAGTTTGTTTTTTAAAAAATGTACAGTTTTGCTAATTTTTAAATAACATTGCTCTGATTTTCAGACTCCTAACCAAGCCCCAAAGTTTTATTTGAATACCGTCAGCTACCTTCTCCAGCTTGCTCCTGTTTGTTTAAAGGGTCTTTTCATATGCAAAAGAAGGGGGAGGGGGGAGTGTCTTATTTCCCACTTGCAGTGGGCTTTCCAACTGCCTTTTCAACAGAGTTAAACTGAAAGCTTCTAAGTACGTTTTTAAACCATTTTATACTGGATTTTTATATCGGTATCTGTGCATCTTATTCTTTATAGTAGTGTCTATTACATGCAGTTATATGAAAATGAGTGTATACTGTCCCTTTAAGAACAAACCTACAGAACCTATCTTGTTTGTAACCAGGGGGCTGCCTGTACTGTATTTTTTTTATGGGGAGGAGATATACATTACAAAAGTACACAATAACATTTGTACTTTAAACATCATACAAAACAAATAATTTAACCATTCACACAAAAACATGCAGGAAAAATTGTATTGTTAAGGTGCATGAAAAATAACAAAATTCTTCACCATAAATCACATTTTATCAAAAATTTTTATTAAATTTGCACAGTGTAAATCATAATTTAAGTACACTTGATGTTCAAAAATCACTTAGAAATTTGTATTATTAGTACAAAATTTAATACAAAATTTAATACAAAATACAAATCGTAATTGTTGTTTTTTTCGTAAAATGGTCTGGACATGGGCGTTCCATGGGTATTTGAAATTCTGTAACGATTTTCGCACTACAGACCTCAGTTTTTTCTCACAAGCTAAAAGGTGGCAAGCTTATAGGCAATTGTAAGATGCTATAAGCAGAAAGCAGCTTAAAGGGACATGAAAACCCACAATTTTTCTTTTATGATTCAGATAGATTATACATTTTTAAACAACTTTTCCATGTTCTTCTGTTATACATTTAGCTTCATTCTCTTTGTATCTTTGATTGAAGAAGCAATGCACTTGTGGGAGCAAGTTGCACACATTTGTAATCCAATGAAAATGGGCATACAAGTTCAGCCACCAATCAGCAGCCAACTCCAAGCTCTAGAGCCTACCTAGATATGTTTTTAAACAAAGGATACCAAGAGAATGAAGCAAATTAGATAACAGAAGTAAATTGGAAAGTTGTTTAAAATTGTATAATCTAACTGAAATATTTTGGGTTTCATGTTCCTTTAATGTAATTTATAGTGGTTGCAGGATTTCATTTTTAAAGCATACCCCCTGCTCTCTGCTAACTTCCCTCTATGGAGCAGTGTCCATTTCCAGCGGTCTCTATTACTTCAATAGGAGACATCTCACCACTTGCAGGGATTGACCCTTTTTTATGATCATTCCACCAGGGCAGCCCCTGCAAGGGTTGGAGAAAAAAAACTACTTCTGAGGTTTAGATAATCTGACCCATAGTGAGAGCTGTGATAGCCAGACCCAGACAGATCATAGAGCATACAGAACAGAAAATGGCGGAACCTGAAGTCTCATAGAGATAAGAACTGCCTCCCATAGTGGCAGATTCTCTAAAGCTCTTTGGTCTGGTGAGATTCTATAAAATGCTCAATTAGTATAATGAAGTACCTCAGGGATTATTTTAACACAACATTTACATTGGGAACGGTGTATGTCATAAAGGGGAGTTTACTGATATGATTTTTGTTAAGGACAGAGAAACTTACATTACAATATTATGCTCAGAAAAATAAGCTGATGCATTCTCTTGATGCTGGTGAGTTTTTGAGAATCAGCCCTATAGACGGTAATAAGGCTCTCTGGGATACAGAACAGGGAGCAGCCGGCACTGATATAAATACTCAGTTTACAGCAAATACAAATTAAATGTTTTTACACCAGTTTAATGTGCATTTACTTCTAGTATAGTATGCAATATTTTTCTGTCAGGTAAATAAGTGTATTGTGAATTTTGAGCAAACTTCACATGAATGCATATGACAAGATAAATCAATGAGAATTAGAGAATATAATAAGAGATATGAAAGATCAAACCCTGAGACACCCCTGTTCAGCCCAGGGAACTCCCCTATTATTCCTACTGTCAGGCTTATTTTACATAAAAAAATACAAAGTGTGAAAAAAGGTAAAAGCCTAATCATATTTAGTAAAATCACAATCCTAAATACATTGCTGTAAATCTAAATGCATTAAAATACAAAAAAAAAAAGAAACAGCAAAGCTCATATGTAATAAAACTTAAACAACAAAACCTGAAATGTAAGATAATATAAAATACAAATTACTATATTGCGCTGGACTTGTCTCTCCTCCACATCTAGAAATGCAGGGATCACCCCTTCTAGAATCTTGCTAAGGGATCTCGCAGGCAGTGATGGAGAATACTTTTATATAATATCATCTGAGCCAGAGAGCTTTAGATCATAGGGCTTCTAGTGTCTGCCTATTGACTGCCCTCTAATATATACCTGCATGCTTTACCCTTTGTGTAATCACTTTAAATTTTGGGTTTATCTGAGTCCTTGGGCAGGGGTGTAACTGCAAAGGTCTCAGTTGAGACTGAACACCAACATTAATTGGCTCCTTCTGGCACTTCAGATAGTTGTGGCATTCCTACTGTTGGTGCTTTGTCTCCATCTGCATTATATCTTGCCCCTCTATATGCTCCCCCTGCAAAAGAGGGCTCTATGTATACTGAAGGTGTATGAATTTCCTTTATGGAAACTTATGTTTTTTTTATAATTTTATTTAACTTTTTTTAATATTTAGTCACAACCATTTTACAAAATACAGTGATGGGAGGTTGTTACAAATTTCAAATGGTTTTGTTTTTGTCAAACTAGTTCATTATACTTGTTAGTTAAGGTTATGGTTAAATAACAAAAAGGGAGGAGTGGGCTGCTCTGCCTTAAATGCCTGGGACTATTTTTGTTCCCAGTCTATTCCTGGTGATAGTTCCAAATGATTTGATCTTCTAGATGCTGTAGAGAACAACGTGTTCTTTTGAAATTTATTGCAATCTTGGAACATTTTCTCAAGATACTACTGGTAATGCCTTAATGGATTTCAGTTTAAGCAATTCATATACCACTTAAAATTACTCATTTGACAATGGCTGGGAATTTAAGTAACTCAGCATGACCTTAAAGTGATGGTAAGCAGCAGAGACAAAAAATTTCAAGAATTCTGATGGCATGTAGCTTTCTTCTGAGGGAAGACCACTACCTGGCCTGCATCTAAAGCATCTCAAGACCTTGTGCTGCCTAGGTCCAAGAATTAAATGATGCCCCAAATCTCATCAGCTACAACTTAAACCCAACCATAGTCAGTTGCTTCAAAGGCTGATCCCACTTAGTCCAATTACAAAGTTGGCCCCTCCCACAACACTTGCACAGCAGATTGACAAATTTAAATCCCCAGACAAAACTGCTCAGCCACATAGTATCGCAGAAGGCAGAAGCCGACAGCCATTTGCTCCCACTAAGGTGTCTGCTATGCCATCTGAGCCACAGCATTCTCACTGCACCAGGTCATTGCACCTGCCAAGAACTGAGCTGTCCCATCAGCCTGAACGTGTGCATGTAAGGAACCAACACAGGGAGCCGCTAGTTATATGAACCCAAAATAAAATGTTATTTACATGTCTTCTGTGATCATATGTAACTTATTGCTGCTATGTTTATGTGTTTTTTTAAATAGGCACCACAGCAGCAGAGTCTAGGAGAAGTGTAGAATTTTCCACCCCACCAATTTAAAATGCCACATCAGCTACTGTAATGATGCCCATTCTACCCACTATTAACAATCTAATAACCAATATCCCCACAAGTTTTCAGCTTGTCTTTACCAAGCCCAGAATCTCTCTCTTGTTGGTGCTGTATATTTAATAGTAATACTAACTGGGCAAACCCCAGTGCTGAGTTACACCATTGTCATTCTTTAAAGGGACATGAAAGTCAAAATATTAATTAAAATATCTATATTAAGATAGAGCAATGTTTCTCAGTTTCAGTCCTCAGGGTACACTAACAGGCTAGATTCTTAGAATTCTGCACTAGAGCACAGGAGAAATATTCAGTTGATCAGTAACCATGGTATAACTTGCTCTCACTCTAGGTAATAATGAAAATCTGGCCTGTTAGTGTGACTTAAGGGCTCGAATTGAGAAACCGAGAAAGAGCATGCAATTTTAAATAACTAAATAATAATCACATGCACTTTTACTGAAGAGCATGCTTAGGGAGACTTAGGAGTGTGTATGTGTCCTGAGAGCTATACAGCATCACTGTCTGCAACAACTTATGCACGCTCCTGAGTCTCCCTAAGCATGCTCTTCTGAAAAGGATATCAAGAGAACAAAGTAACCTTGATGTCAGGTACTTGTCTAGACCGATCCCTTGAAGGACTTCTGACTTCTGCTAGTTATTTAGGATTGTGCTTTGTTCTTAGCTGCTCTCCCTGTATCCTGTGGTGTAACAAGCTTTTGTTAGGTATGTTACAAGGAGGAATTCCTACATTACTAAAGAGGACTTTCCAGCACCTCCCCAAAGTGAGGGTGTAATGAACAGTACGTTAATTTATCAGGAGATAATACACATCTAATAATTAGACATTTCTCCCTTACTACATTTAATTGGTGGACTGTATTACTGTGTGGATGACATTTGGTAAGATAGATATACCCCTTGCCTTAATCTGTTATTTACCTTGTTCCTAAAACTACTTACCTGAATCCTGCTGTACCCACTGTACCTACCTGGTATCCTGTGACATCCTGACCAACAGAATTTGATACCCTCAAACAACTATTTACTTCTGCAAACATTTTGATCCTCCCAGATCCAAGAAAACCATTCTTTGTAGAAGTTGATGCATCTGAAATAGAGATTGGAGCTGTATTATCTCAAAGAGCAGGTGACAATGAGCATTTTCATCCTATAGCCTTTCTGTCTTACATTCTCTCCCCAGCTGAAAGAAACTTTGACGTAGGGGATAGAGAATTATTGGCCAATAAAACAACATTTAAAGAATGGAGATATTTGCTAAAAGGGGCTAACCATCTCATTAATGTTTTTACTGACCACAAGAACCTATAATATTTACATTCATCCCACAGACTTAAAGCCAGACAGGCCTGATGGGCTCTTTTCGTCAGCCGTTTTCATTTTCTCATCACATATCGTTCTGGAGAGTAAAATGACTAAGCAGAAACCTTATCCCTTATTGGTAAACTGAGAAAAATGATTCAGAAGCAACTGCCCCTACTACTGTTCTCCAAGCAGGACATTTCCTAGTGAACAAGTCTTCTTTTGTGGGACACAATACGCCAAAATATCCCAGAGATCTTCTCCAACCCCTCTGAGAGTCAGATCTTCAGATCCAGAACATCAAGCTTGTAGTACCATCTTCTGTATTTTCAGAAGTCCTTCATTTTTTATGACATACCTCTGGGACATGGAGGATTTCATAATATCCCAGAATTAATCAGCCAACAATTCTGGTGGCCTGGTGTGCATAAAGATATAAAATCATATGTGCATTCTTGTCCAGTGTATTATTAATAAAGACTATTGGTAACCTCCCACAGGGTTACTACAACCGTTTCATGTACCTAAAAGGCTTTGGGCTGAAATAACCATGGACTTTATTGATGATTTACCTCCTTCCCAGGGTTACACTGCAATTTTAGTTGTAGTTGATCAGTTCACTTAAGTGGCCAATTTCATTGCCACCTAGGGTAATCCCAACACCAATCTCATTCTGGGCTGAGTTATTGAAGACTGCACCTTGATACTTACTCTTCCTGTATCCTGTAGTGTAACAAGCTGTTACTTACCTTGTTCCTGATACTACTTACCTGAATACCGCTGTACCCGCTACACCTACCTGGTTTCCTGTGACAGTCTCACCAGCAGTTCCAGATGGGTATCCTGTGCTTGTTGAGTCTCTTGTGCTTGCTGTACCAGTGGCAGCTTACCTGAATCTTGCTGTACATGTGCACCGACCTGGTATCATGTGACAGCCTCACCAGCAGTACCTGCTGGGTATTCTTTGTCTGCTGAGTCCCCTGTGCTTGCTGTACTAGTGGCAACTTACCTGAATCCTGCTGTGCCTGCTGCACCTACCTGGTTTCCTGTGGCAGCCTCACCAGCAGTATCAGCTGGGTGTCCTGTGCCTGCTGAGTCTCCTGTACTTGTATCAGTGGCAGCCTACCTGAATCATGCTGTTACTATTGCATCTATCTGGTATCTAGTTGCTAGACTGATCTAACGGTGCCTGACCTTTGACCTGTTCTTGGACTCTGCTCTTGTTTGCCCCTTGGTACCTGGTTGCTGGACTGATCTAACAGTATCTGACCTTTGGCCTATTCTTGGACTCTGCTCTTGTTTGCCCCTTGGTACCTAGTTGCTGGACTGATCTAATGGTACCTTACCTTTGACCTGTTCTTGGACTCTGCTCTTGTTTGCCCCTTGGTACCTGGTTGCTGGACTGATCTAACAGTATCTGACCTTTGGCCTATTCTTGGACTCTGCTCTTGTTTGCCCCTTGGTACCTGGTTGCTAGACTGATCTAACGGTACCTGACCTTTGACCTGTTCTTGGACTCTGCTCTTGTTTGCCCCTTGGTACCTGGTTGCTAGACTGATCTAACGGTACCTGACCTTTGACCTGTTCTTGGACTCTGCTCTTGTTTGCCCCTTGGTACCTGGTTGCTAGACTGATCTCACGGTACCTGACCTTTGGACTGTTCCTAGGCTCTGCTCTTGTTTTACATTTGGTATTGAAAAACTCTTACTTTTTGTTTCTCTTACTTTATTAAAGCCTTTTAAAAGACTTTTGGTTTCCTGCTTACCTGTTCTTGCATTTGAGTTAACTCCCCCTTGATAAGATAAGTAATTGGAAAGCTGTTTAAAATTGCATGCTCTGTTTGAATCTAATTCATTTTAATTTCTTTGGTGTAATCTGGCCATTATTTCTTCACTTGTGGCCAGTAAAGCATCATGACTCTTATTCTGCAGTAAGTTAAATTGTTGTTCCTATAATGTAATAGGAATCCCCAGACCTACTGTTTACTTTATATTGCTTTCGAGAGTTTAAGGAGCCACAACCTTATGAAAGTTTCTTATTGAATATGCTACATCCGGCATTGGAAAGCAAAGTTTGGCATCTGCTTTAAGTAAAAGATATTGCGCAGACACATGACAGTTTTTAACACATTGGAGCTTAAAAGTGGATTTGAAGATAACGTTTAAAAAAGAATATTAAACAGACATGAAACTAATTTTTGTCCCTTCATTATAGATTATATATTTTTAAAAAACTTCCCAATTAGCTTCTATTATCTAATTTGCTTTGTTTTCTTGGTATCCTTTCTTGAAAAGCATACTTATGTAGGCTCAGGATGTGCCTACACAGAGGGCAGAATTCACTAACCACCTCTCCAGTTTTACCAGTTCTTATGTTATTCTAATGAGCTATTTAATAAAATAGTGATGTCATCTTAGTGAAATGGTTGCCTATCATAACATAGGCATTGGTGACGCTTATGATCCCAATTAATTTGGAGAAACTGACAAGGCCATTTAGTCCAAATTGCAGCAAGTCAGCTTGAAAAACTCCAAACTGCAATTTAAACTCAAGTACTCCAGTGGAACAGCACAATATAAACTTCTCTTCAGCTGATAGGTGAAATGTTGCAGGAAAATATAAGCACTACCAACATTTCACTCTTCAGCAGCCATATTGGCTGTCAGTGCTATAGACTATGCAAGGCTAAAACATGCTTGTATTCTCACATAAAACACTCGCCATTTACTTGCTGGCGAGCACCATTATAAGCAATGGAGAAAATGGAGCCAGACAGCAGTGCAGAATAAAGTGCTTGTATATACATAATGCATCATTTTATTTTTGCTCCAATTAAAGATTTAATTCTTTTATGTCTCTATGCACTCACATGTAAGTTACAGAAACTAAATAAAAAATACTGAAAATAAAAAATGCTTAAAATAAAAACCTGTGAATGTAAAAACAACCCCCCTTATTCTTACCACGGCTCTATCCAGTTTCCGTATATAACACTGCTTTATATATATATATATAGTGAATATTTATGGACTACAATTATAGTTATAAATGATTCCATTATATCATTCTACTGAAACATAGGGGTATTAAAGGGACATTCCATCCATCTTTTAAATACATTTCAATTTTGAATAAAACAATGTTACAATATATTTGTATTTTAAAAAATGTATAATTTAAAAACTCCATCTGAAGGCGCCAATCCAGATTGGACATTGTGTTAACAAAAAAATCTCCATTGTTGGGCTTTAGCTGAAATGTTAACATAACAAACTGCAGAGGAGGGAGATATATGGGGCAAGGTTAGACTTGTGAAGCCTTACATTTCATGAAAGAAAGACAACATATAAAAATAAATAATAATAATTAAAGGGACATGAAACCCACCGTAAGTTTTGCTGCCAGGAAATGCCCCAGGCCCCTACCTAGGCATCTCTTCAACAAAGAATACCGTGATATTGAAGCAAATTTAATTATAGAAGTACATTGGAAACTTGTCTGATTCATGAAGGAAAAATGTCCCTTTGAGAATGTTATACAATATAAAAGTCCTTAATGTCCTTTTAAAAAGGCTTTCTTAAAAACAATTAAAGGGACACTCAACTCAAAATAAACTTTTATGATTTAGATAAAACAAACAGTTTTAGGACATTTTCTAATTTACTTCCATTATCAAATTTTGCACAGTCTTTTTCTATGCACACTTTCTGGGGAACAAGTTATTACTGAGCATGTGCACAAGCTCACAGGGTATACGCATACTAGTCTGTGATTGGCTGATGTCTGTCACATGATACAGGGGCTGGATATTGGGAGACAAAATAAATTAACCAGAAAAAAATCTACTGCTAATTTCAAATTCAGAGTAGGTGTTACTGCATTGTCTTTTTAGTATGCACATGTTAATTATGCAATTCTACTGCATTTAGCGAGCTCAGCACAACAAAAGTAAAAATGTAAATAAGTCAATATAATTCAACTACCTACATTTATAGATTGTGCATTATATTTATTTATATATTTATTTAAAAACAATCTCCATAACTCTTCTGTTAATTAAACAAAAGTTTCGTTTATGAAAACTCTTTGAATTCTATATAAAATGGCACTTCAAGAGCTATTTATATGCTCAGTATGTACAACACCATTAATAATGTAAAACATCTACACACAGACATCTTTTGCTTTTCACAGCCAGATGTGACTTTTAACCAAATAAATTGATGTTTAGCTGTTCGTTTGAAGCTTGTAAATGTTTTAAGATATTTGCTGACGAGGAATGAAATCTGGTGTCTTCGGTAAGACTCTGAAAACTAAATATTGTGATTTTAGTCTACTAAAGCTACATTGTTATTAAGTACATGAAAATAATTCTATAATTAGACTGTTTTCACTGCATACTGAGCAGTTGTCTTTTTATTTCTTGCAACAATATTATTAGAGAGGATAATATGACCCCATTTATCAAAGCTTGACAGTCCGCTGTTTCAATTCACCCTCTGTACCTTGCCGTAACAAATACACATTTGGCGTCAATATTTCTCAACAATATGCCCAAGACCCAGTGCAATGATACTATGGCCTATATTTATCAAAGTCTGGCGGACCTGATCCGCCAGTGCGGATCAGGTGTGCCAGACCTCGCTGAATACGTTGAGCAATACGCTGGCCGTATTCTGCATTGCACCAGCAGCTCACAAGAGCTGCTGGTGCAACACCGCCCCCTGCAGACTCGAGGCCAATGGGCCGCCAGCATGGAGGTGTCAATCAACCCGATCGTACTCGATAGGGTTGATTTCCGGCGATGTCTGTCCACCTGCTCAGAGCAGGCGGACAGGTTATGGAGCAGCGGTCTGTGTGACCGCTGCTTCATAACTGCTGTTTCTTGAGAGCCTGCAGGCTTGCCAGAAACACGGGGCATCAAGCTCCATTCGCAGCTTGATAGATAGGCCCCTATATACCTTCGTGACCCTATTTTTATCCTTCGTCTTAAAATTTCTGAAGTAATATACAGGATAGCTGCAATTTTTGGCAAAGTGATTAAAATGTGTGTGTACTTTATTCTTGATTGTAGCTAAACTTAAAGTGTTGTAAAAGGTAATAACACACGCACACTCTGATACAACATACACAACACACACACACTCTAATACAACACACACCACACACAATCTCTTTAACATACACACTCATCACACACATCCTCCTACCACATACACACCACTCACACTCTCCTACAGACACACACACACATACCACAGATTCTCCTACCACACACACACACACACCACACATTCTCCTACCACACACACACACACACCACACATTCTCCTACCAAACACACACACACACACACACCACTCACACTCTCCTACAGACACACACACACACACACATACCACAGATTATCCTACCACACACACACACACACACACACACACACACCACACATTCTCCTACCACACACACACACACACCACATCTCATACAACACACACACCATACACACTCTCCTACCACACACACACACACACCACACATTCTCCTACCACACACACACACACACCACACATCTCATACAACACACACACCATACACACTCTCCTACAACACAGACACACACACACACACTGTCATACAACACACACACTCTCTCCTACAACACAGACACACCACACACTCTCCTACAACACACACATACCACACTCTCATACAACACAAACACTCACACACCACACACTCTCATACAACACACACACTCTAATACAACACGCATACACAAGTTGTGACCCAGTAAACACAGTGTTGCGACCCAGTAATGGGTCCCAGCCCTTGGTTTGAAGATCCCTGCCCTAAACCACTCACATCAACTAGTCTGTATGTTGGTCTTATATAAATCTAGTAGACACACCTTTTTTATGCCTCTCATTTACAGCCCTTTGTTTCCTATGGCGTTCACTTGCTCAAAGGTGGCGGATACAAACTCAAGTTCGCTGCATCGTTCGAGACACGAACGTACCAGTTGAATGATTAAAAATCTTAATTTGGTCAAATAGAGCGGTATTAACGATCAGATTAGCAAAGTTATGCTCAAATAATGTTCAGTGAATGTCGATCGTTGGAGTGTACATTACATTAATTTCACTACTTCTGGCTGTGTTGACAGTGCAATAACTTAGGGTAGTTAATTATATGTGTAAATTGATGCTTACTTTCAGCGATTTTGCAGTTCAAGCTTTGATAGATGGGGTCCTATGTGTCTGAAGTCAGTGAATCTGCTAGTGACTGTGGTATCACAATATCAGTTAGTTATGTGTCAATGGGCCTAATATTCATAACCTTGCCGACATGGAGAAAAATCACGCAAAATCTTTAGATCTTGTATTGTAATGTGGGATCTCTGTTTCACATCAAGAACACTACATACAAACATGTCTCATGTGTGTTTCTAAAGAAAATTTAAAGAACCTCGCCATACTTCGTATCTTATCTATATATTACTTTAATCTTATATGTTAATGGTTAAAGAGTTACAAATTATCAATATTCTAACAAATCTGTTAGATTCATGTTTTATTTAGGATTAAAATTTAATCAAAAATGTAATATTAATTAAATGAGTTCAGGAACCTACTGGTAATAAAACACATGAAATGCTGAATTCTTTCTTTTTTTTTTTTAATTTATTCTTTTTATTGAGGTTTTACAACAACAATACAAGCAATGTTCCCTCTAAGGGTACTTTTGTGAGAGGCCCAGCATTGAAACAGTTAATTAGGTAACCACACCTTGCAGTCTGCATTGTGTAGTGTTTGCTAATTGCTCTAATTAACTGTTTCACTGCTGGGCTGCTCATAAAACTGGCCTTAGAGGGAACACTGAATACAAGGTTACATATATATTGTACATATAGAAGGAATATGCTAGCCAGATGAGCAAACTATCCAATACAGAGTATCTTGTACATTGCAATATGTCAATAGGATATACTACTCAAAGCTAATGAGTAGCTGTAAGTAACCAAACTAACATTTTTGAATAACAACCTTGTTTATATATTAAAAGAGTATCTCCCAACATAAGATGAAGCCACTATTGGACTTCAATAAATGTAGAAATGACATACTAAGAGCTATATAATTTGAATTATGTATGTCACTTATGAGCTTAGTAATTGTTAAAACTCAAAACATTGCTATAATCCAAGGAGTAGTGATTTGAAACACTATTAGTGGCTTAAAAAGAATCCAAAACTAATGTACACAGGTCAGTGGCGTATTAAGGTTTTGTGCTGCCCTAGGCACCCAAAATGTTGCTGCCGCCCTCCACTACCCCCACCTCCCCAGGTTTTAGGTCTTTTTTGGACATAATATTTTTTGGTAAGGAGGTAACGTCACTTTTTTTCCCCATGGCATTTCCAAAGGAAATGTTCATGTTCAAGTGCACATGTTTTTATGTGTGTGTGTGTGTGTGTATGCTGAGTGTGTGTGTAGTGCAGTAAGTGTGTGTAGGTAGGAGGAAAAAAAAGTGCTGCCCCACCAAAACTAGCTGACCTGTAGCATTGATATTCTTTATAGTAAGGAGAGAATTTGTAGCTACAATGTAGCATCAAAACAGTATAATGGAACTGCAGAGGCTAAAGTGTAGCAAGGTATATACCTCGAGAACAGTGCATTCCAAACTGTGTGTTGTGACACATTAGTGTGTCAGCGGCAGTGTGTAGGTGTGTCCCTGCTTCAGCAAAAAAATTTTGAATTTAAAATTATTTTTAAATTTTTGTTTGGTTTCTGACTTTCCTCCTGCCTGCTACACACATCACGTAGTTGACACGTGATTGATACCTAGTGGGTCACAGATCATCTTAACCTATTGGCGCAGCTTAGCGGAACTGTTCCCATTGGCAGCACATTGGCTCCTAACTGCACGTGCAGTCTCCTCAATCGGCTCGTGACTGCACACGTGTAGTGAATGAGTGGTACAGCAGTGTGTTTACAGCACGGGCAGTAGTCAGTCAGATTCGCAGAGCTCTGAGGGCAGCAGCTTAAACGCTGAGCTGAAGTCAGTTTTTTTGTTTTTTTTGCAGCTAGCTCCCAGTAGTGCATTGCTGCTCCTGCTCTTGATATATGGATAGGAAGTTGAAGCTTAAAATGCTTGATGATGAAATGTGAGTGTTTTTATCTAATATTCCACTAAATATTCAGAAACTGTGTTCATTCCATCAGTCTCATACATCCCATTAAAATAGTAAGTAGCTATTGGTGTTAAACTTTTTTTTATTCTTGCACATACTTACTGTTACTTGTAAATACATTTAGTTATTATATCATTTATGTTTGTGTCCGTATTTCTTAAAACAAGTTAGTTTAACCTCCTGTTTGCTAGTACAACTGAATTACTGTGTCGCAATATGATGTAGGTCTAAAAAGTGTCACCAACAGGTTTGGAAAGCTGTGCTCTAGAGAGAGTGTACAATGAATATATATATATATATATATATATATATAAAAATATATATACACTACACTTTAATTAGGAGGAACCTGACATTTGTTTATGTTGTTGCAGACTCTCTTTCCAATGCAGCATGATATTGTTATTATACTTTGCAACCAAAGCAGTCAGTGTTGGGGTTAAATATTTTCTATGGTATCTGCTTGTCTCAACTTTTTTTTCAACTGATCTGATTTTAATCTCCTAAAAATCTATAAAATATACCTCCATATGCCAAAGTTTGGCAGACAATAGGTGCTCTCTGTTTTATAAAAAGCCCCATTCCACACCCCCTCTCTCCTCCTCAGTGCTCCTTCTCCCAACCTCCTTCCTGCGCCCCAGGGAGCTCACTGACAGAGGCATAGCAGTGAGTGAGGATGAGTGAGAGAGCACAAGTTAGCAGAGGGTATCCTTGTCAGCAGGCAAGTCGTTTCATTGTATGCAACTTCATACACAGAGAAAAGGGGATTTGCATAAATAAACTCATACAGGCACTGTGCACATTGCCCAATGTATATCATCTCTCAGAGGAGGATACGCATGCAAGACACCAAATGTTGAATCGTAAACAGTAGCAGATATTAAATAAGCAACACATCCAATAACACAGAACATGTAATTTAGGTAGGGCTGCAAACATCTACTGGCGTAACTAATTGTATATGCTTAAAGTTGAGATCAGGTACCTGATTTGTGTGTGCGAGGCATATGGCAGATCTGTAGTTAAAGTTGTAGTAAGACTAGTGACCTAGGAGTAGTGATGTCGCAAACTGAAAATTTTCCGTTCACGAACGGCGAACACGAACGTCCGCAACTGTTCGCGAACGGGCGAACTGCCATTTACTTCAATAGGCAGGCGAATTTTAAAACCCAAAGGGACTCTTTCTGGCCACAATAGTGATGGAAAAGTTGTTTCAAGGGGACTGACACCTGGACTGTGGCATGCTGGAGGGGGATCCATGGCAAAACTCCCAAGTAAAATTACATAGTTGATGCAGAGTCTGGTTTTAATCCATAAAGGGCATAAATCACCTAACATTCCTAAATTGTTTGGAATAACGTGCTTTAAAACATCAGGTATGATGTTGTATCGATCAGGTAGAGTAAGGGTTACGCCCGCTTCACAGTGACAGACCAAACTCCCCGTTTAACGCACCGCAAACAACCGCAAACAGTCCATTTGCACAACCACGAGATAGATAGATTTGATAGATACAAAGATACATAGATTAGATAGATAGATCAATAGATGCAATATACATTTGATAGATACGATAGATAGATAGATTTGATAGATAAATAGATAGATTTGATAGCTATATAATTTCCCAGACAGAGAATTACAAGACGTGCAGTCTGGGACCCATGGTAAGGTTCCCAGAGGCAGTTGCGGCGCCAGGGGACGTGTATATGGCATGGATTTTACGAACCGGGAGATGGAAAAAGATGCTTGGTCTGTACTCCTACTTCAAATTTGGGGCACTGCGCGTGCAATCTATTGTGCCACCAGATATGAGTGGTGTGTTAAGTACTACTATTCTGATCAGTTTAATACCTGTTACTCCCCCTATAAGGGACGTGTATATGGCATGGATTTTAGGAACCGGGAGATGGAAAAAGATGCTTGGTCGGTCCTCCTACTTCAAATTTGGGGCGCTGCGCGTGCAATCATGACCGGACTTTTAGCCGACGGACATTTGGCCGAAACACAAGTGGCTGTCACAAAACAGTCTGGCCACGAGATAGATAGATTTGATAGACAGATACATAGATTAGATAGATAGATCAATAGATGCAATATACATTTGATAGATACGATAGATAGATAAATAGATAGATAGATTTGATAGATAAATAGATAGATTTGATAGATAGATAATTTCCCAGACAGAGAATTACAAGACGTGCGGTCTGGGACCCATGGTAAGGTTCCCAGAGGCAGTTGCGGCGCCAAGGGACGTGTATATGGCATGGATTTTAGGAACCGGGAGATGGAAAAAGATGCTTGGTCGGTCCTCCTACTTCAAATTTGGGGCACTGCGCGTGCAATCTACTGTGCCACTAGATATGAGTGGTGTGTTAAGTAGTACTATTCTGATCAGTTTAATACCTGTTACTCCCCCTATCGGGGGACGTGTATATGGCATGGATTTTAGGAACCGGGAGATGGAAAAAGATGCTTGGTCGGTCCTCCTACTTCAAATTTGGGGCACTGCGTGTGCAATCTACTATGCCACCAGATATGAGTGGTGTGTTTAGTAGTACTATTTTGATCAGTTTAATACCTGTTACGCCCCCTATCAGGGGACGTGTATATGGCATGGATTTTAGGAACCGGGAGATGGAAAAAGATGCTTGGTCGGTCCTCCTACTTCAAATTTGGGGCACTGCGCGTGCAATCTACTGTGCCACCAGATATGAGTGGTGTGGTTTTTGAAGCCACAGTGCAGCACCAGAGGCCAGAAAAATTTTGTATTGTACACATGCCTGAAAAATTAGGTATTGTTGCAGCCGCTGCTGTAGCAGCGGACAAAAAAATTAATGTTTGTTTCCCAGGCAGAAAGTGCCCTAAAACATTGCGGCTTGAACCGTAGTTGGTGGCGGATAAGTCACGCAAGTCATCCGGCATTTGAAGATAAAATACAGCAGCGTGTGGACCATTTTAAGCCCAAGGCAGCTCATCTCATCAGGCCTTTTTTAGTCGAATGTATCGCCCAATGCCAGTCCCTTCGGGATCCATCCCTCATTCATCTTAATAAAGGTGAGGTAATCTAGACTTTTTTGACCTAGGCAACTTCTCTTCTCAGTGACAATACCTCCTGCTGCACTGAAGGTACTTTCTGACAGGACACTTGAAGCGGGGCAGGCCAGAAGTTCTATCGCAAATTGGGATAGCTCAGGCCACAGGTCAAGCCTCCACACCCAGTAGTCAAGGGGTTCATCGCTCCTCAGAGTGTCAAGATCAGCAGTTAAGGCGAGGTAGTCTGCTACCTGTCGGTCGAGTCGTTCTCTGAGGGTGGACCCCGAAGGGCTGTGGCGATGCAAAGGACTTAAAAAGCTCTGCATGTCCTCCATCAACAACACGTCTGTAAAGCGTCCTTTCCTTGCCGGCGTGGTCGTGGGAGTCGGAGGATTACTTTCACCTCTTCCCCTGTTAGATTCCCGTTGTGCTGTGACATCTCCCTTATACGCTGTGTAAAGCATACTTTTTAATTTATTTTGGAACTGCTGCATCCTTTCCGACTTGCGGTAATTCGGTAACATTTCAGACACTTTATGCTTATACTGGGGGTCTAGTAGCGTGGACACCCAGTACAGGTCGTTCTCCTTCAGCTTTTTTATACAAGGGTCCCTCAACAGGCACGACAGCATGAAAGACCCCATTTGCACAAGGTTGGATGCCGAGCTACTCATGTCCCGTTCCTCGTCCTCAGTGATCTCACTGAAGGTATCTTCTTCCCCCCAGCCACGTACAACACCACGGGTACCAGATAGGTGAAAACGAGCACCCTGGGATGCCTGTTGTGGTTGGTCTTCCTCCTCCTCCTCAAAGCCACATTCCTCCTCTGACTCCTCTTCCTCACAATCCTCTTCCAGCATTGCCGCAGGTCCAGCAAGCGATGCTGATAAGGCTGTTTCTGGTGGTGATGGTGACCACAACTCTTCCTCTTCACGCTCATCTACGGCCTGATCCAGCACTCTTCGCAGGGCATGCTCCAGGAAGAAAACAAATGGTATGATGTCGCTGATGGTGCCTTCGGTGTGACTGAATAGGTTTGTCACCTCCTCAAAAGGACGCATGAACCTACAGGCATTGCGCATGAGCGCCCAGTAACATGGCAAAAAAATTCCCAGCTCCCCAGAGGCTGTCCTAGCACCCCGGTCATACAAATACTCGTTAACGGCTTTTTCTTGTTGGAGCAGGCGGTCGAACATTAGGAGTGTTGAATTCCAACGTGTCAAGCTGTCGCAAATTAAGCTCCTCACTGGCATGTTGTTTTGCCGCTGGATATCAGAAAAGTGCGCCATGACCATGTAGGAACGCCTGAAATGGCCACACACCTTCCTGGCCTGCTTCAGGACGTCCTGTAAGCCTGGGTACTTATGCACAAAGCGTTGATGTGGAGCAAGACGCAGCAGCAGAAGAAGAGGACTCAGCCGAGGAGGTTATGGAAGAGGATGGAGTAGGAGGAGTAGAGGATGTGGCAGCAGGTCTGCCTGCAAGTCGTGGCGGTGTCACCAACTCTGCAGAGCCACGCATTCCATGGTTGTCAGCCATCAGCAGGTTTACCCAATGCGCAGTGTAGGTGATATACCTGCCCTGACCATGCTTTGCAGACCAGCTATCAGTGGTCAGATGGACCCTTGCCCCAACACTGTGTGCCAGACATGCCATTACTTCCTTTCGCACAATCGAGTACAGGTTGGGGATTGCCTTTTGTGAAAAGAAATTTCGGCCGGGTACCTTCCACTGCGGTGTCCCAATAGCTACAAATTTTTTGAATGCCTCAGACTCCACCAGCTTGTATGGCGGGCTAAGAATTCAGACAAGCCAGCTGTCAGATGCCGGGCAAGGGGGTGACTTTATGACATTGGCTTCTTACGCTCAAACATGTCCTTGACAGACACCTGACTGTGGGCAGATGAGCAGGAAATGCTCCGGAAGAGAGACGGAGTGGCAGCTGGTTGAGAGGGGGCAAGGAGGACAGCAGTGGTTGACATGGCTGAAGATGCTGGACCAGGAGGAGGATGGCGGCTTTGAGTTTGTGTGCTGCTTCTACTCATATGTTGATCCTATAGGCGTTTGGGATGTGCGATCATGTGCCTTCGCAAAGCAATTGTACCTAGGTGGGCGTTGGATTTCCCACGACTCAGTTTCTTTTGGCACAGGTTGCAAATGGCATCACTGTTGTCAGAGGTAGACACACACAAAAAATGCCACATTGCTGAGCTCTGCGATGACGGCATTCTGGTGGTGGCAACAGCATGCGTTGATTGGCGTGCTGTCTGGCTGACCCTGGGTGCCGATGCATGCTGTCTGACTGTGCCACTATCTCCTTGCGACGACCTCCCCCTGCTTCCAACTCGTCTCCTCCTCCTCCTCTCTGTCTCCCCATCTGAACTTTCCCCCTGTTCTTCTTCTCTTCTAGCGGGCACCCACGTGACATCCACGGATGCATCGTCATCATCAACCGCTTCACTTGTATCTGACAAATCAACAAAGGAAGCAGCAGCGGGTACAACATCATCATCATCATCACACCGTACGTCCATGTCTGTAATGCTGCCTGACTGAGACATATCACTGTTATCTACATCCTCTGTCAATGATGGTTGCGCATCACTCATTTCTTCCAAATGTTGTGTTAATAACTCCTCTGCCAGATCAAGTGAAGCGGCTGTGGTGCTAGTGTTGGTGGTGGCGGCAGGTGGGCGAGTGGTAACTTGAGAGGTGCCCGTAGATAAGCTGGAGGAGGATGGTGCGTCAAGGTTCGGAGCGGAAACTATAGACGATTGGGTGTCCTGTGTTAAAAAGTCAACTATGTCCTCCTCAGAACTTTTCGAGTTCATGGTACGTGGCCTCTGAACATTGGCCATTATTGTAGGGCCTAAGGGAATCACAGCACCACGACCACGACGGCACCTGCGGGGTGGCCTGCCTCTGTCTGTCATTTTTTTTAAAATGTACACTTACAATACTATTAAACAAGATATGAGTGGTGCCACTGGGCAAGTGGGCACAGTATACGCTGTGAGCCTGACACAAAAAAGCAGACTGATGTTTCACAGTCCAAAAAGTTTAATTTTTTTAAAATTTACACTTACACTACTATTAAACAAGATATGACTGGTGGCACTGGGCAAGTGGGCACAGTATAAGATGTGAACCTGGCACACACACTGGCAGGCAGGCAACTGCAATTAGATTACACTAGCAGACTGATGTTTCACAGTCAAAAAAGTTTTTTTTTTTTTTAATTTACACTACTGTTACAACAGATATGAGTGGTGGCACTGTGGGCAAGTGGGCCTGGCACACACGCTGGCAGGCAAGAAACTGCAATTAGATTAAACTAGCAGACTGATGTTTCACAGTCAAAAAAGTTTTTTTTTTTAATTTACACTACTGTTACAACAGATATGAGTGGTGGCACTGTGGGCAAGTGGGCCTGGCACACACGCTGGTAGGCAGGCAACTGCAATTAGATTACACTAGCAGACTGATGTTTCACAGTCAAAAAAGTTTTTTTTTTTAAATTTACACTACTGTTACAACAGATATGAGTGGTGGCACTGTGGGCAAGTGGGCCTGGCACACACGCTGGCAGGCAGGCAGGCAACTGCAATTAGATTACACTAGCAGACTGATGTTTCACAGTCAAAAAAGTTTTTTTTTTTAAATTTACACTACTGTTACAACAGATATGAGTGGTGGCACTGTGGGCAAGTGGGCCTGGCACACACGCTGGCAGGCAGGCAACTGCAATTAGATTACACTAGCAGACTGATGTTTCACAGTCAAAAAAGTTGGGTTTTTTTAAATTTACACTACTGTTACAACAGATATGAGTGGTGGCACTGTGGGCAAGTGGGCCTGGCACACACGCTGGCAGGCAGGCAGGCAACTGCAATTAGATTACACTAGCAGACTGATGTTTCACAGTCAAAAAAGTTTTTTTTTTTTTAAATTTACACTAATGTTACAACAGATATGAGTGGTGGCACTGTGAGCAAGTAGGCCTGGCACACACGCTGGCAGGCAGGCAACTGCAATTAGATTACACTAGCAGACTGATTCACAGTCAAAAAAGTTTTTTTTTTTTTTAAATTTACACTAATGTTATACCAGATATGAGTGGTGGCAATGGGCAAGTGGGCACAGTATACGCTGTGAGCCTGGCACACACGCTGGCAGGCAGGCAACTGCAATTAGATTACACAGGGAAAAAAAAGCAGCCCTAAAAAGGGCTTTTTGGGGTGCTATTCTTACAGCAGAGATCAGATGAGTCCTTCAGGACTGTAGTGGACACTGAATACACTAGCCTAGCTATCAATTTCCCTATTAAATCAGCAGCAGCTACACTGTCCCTCCTCTCACTAAGAAAGCAGCTTCCGAATGAATCTAAAATGGCTGCTGTCCAGGAGCTTGGAGGGCCTGGGAGGGAGGGTCTGCTGCTGATTGGCTGTAATGTGTCTGCAGACTGTGAGATACAGGGTCAAAGTTTACTCAATGATGACGAATAGGGGGCGGATGCGAACGCAAACAAGCTATGTTCGCCGGGAACTATTCGCCGGCGAACTATTCGGGACATCACTACCTAGGAGTTGAGTGGCAATGCGGAAGTGTTTGACCGTAAAGATCCATCAGAGGACTGAATGACAACTTGCCTATGACAGGAGACAGTGTGAAAGCCGACTGTGATGAGAGGTTTGCAGGTTGCTGCGTTGCAATACTATCAGGGAGAGTTGGTAGATGGATGCAGAGGAGTCTTAATAACAGTGCGTACTGCTCTAATAAGACTATGACAGGCTGCATCAGTATTGATACTCCCTGAACACGGTAACTTCCATCTAACATGGGGAATACGGAGAACCAGACCGATGCCTTTCACTCAGCCTCCGACCCCTCTCACTGCACTGGAATAAGGCTCCGGGCTGATTAGCGCTCTAAATGAGCCGCGGTTATGAGAGCGGGACTATTTAAAGGAACCACTAACCTCAGAGTGCAAGGCAAAAGAAAACAGCTTTGAGCCACCATGTGTATACAATCTGGAAGGGCTGGCGGAAAGCCAGTTACGTGACCTCAGCGGTAAGCTGCCCGGACAGAATCAATGTTATTTTTTTATCCACGCACAGTCAATGCATCGGTCAGGGGCAAGTGCCGCCCCCCCCCCCAAATTTGCCGCACTAGGCATGGGCCTTGTTGGCCTAAGCCTTAATAAGCCCCTGACACAGGTATATAAAGTAATATATGAGCTTCCTGTCATTCTTTATGTCACTGAGAGTGATGCACTCCGTTATTATAGCTCAAACAATGGTTGCTTTATTTCAAAGCCTTCTTACTAGTAGTAGGGGTAACACTTGAACCGCATAAGTGTAGGAAACCAGTACAACTAAAGGCAAAAACAAGCAACCTTTTGCGATTTTTAAAGTAACGTTATGAAGTGTTAAACATCACATGACATAGTGATATATATCCTATGCGTGACATGTAAATATAATAACTTATATTCGCAGATATGTATATTCATATAGTATATAATGCTTAGCAGAACTGTATTAGCAGTGGTGATTTTGAGGTATACAGCATACTAAGGCCCCTATTTATCATAGGTCTTGCGGACCTGATCTCCGCATTTAACATTGCACCAGCAGTTCACTAGAGCTGCTGGTGCAATGCCGCCCCCTGCTGACTCACAGCCAATCGGCCGCCAGCAGGGAGGTGTCAATCAACCCGATCGTATTCGATTGGGTTGATTTCTGGCGATTCCTGTCTGCCTGCTCAGAACAGCCCTTCAAGCTTGATAAATATGAGCCTAAGTCTCTGGATAAAAAAAAAAAAATCCAGAGTACTATAATTGGGGGGGGGGGGGGGGGTCCGGAAGATTAGCATAGTGAAGATACTCATATAGAGTCCATTAACAAAGGAGTTCACTCTTGGGTTTGTTATAACACTAACTATCAGGTATTAAGTAAACTGGCCTTATAAGGGCTTAAAGCTATATAAGATATAACAACCAACATAACAACTAGGGTTTCAGGGTTTTTTCCCTGTTGTGTTTGCCATGTGCTGCTGGCAGCCATTTTACTCACCTCTCTTCCTGACTATGGTGCATTGTGGGGGATGCTGCTCATTTCCTGCACTTCCTTTTATGGCCAGACTGGTGTGCATCATCCATGTGAGACAGGATGCAGTCTCAGAATTGTGATGTCATCACTTATTATTTTAAGGGCCTCTGTTCAGTATGCTTTGCCTTTGCATTGTCTCACACCTGTTTGTGAGAGTTCCTGTGTATTACCTGGCTGCCTGACGTCCTTCCTGGTTCCTGATCCCTGGCTTGTTCCTGACTCTGCTGTTTTCCTTGTTCCTGATTCCGGCTTGTCTGACTATTCGCTTTGGCTCCTGACTCGACTCGTCTTACTACCAGCTCTGGTTTTGACTCCTGGCTTGTTATTTGACTTGTGGACTTTTTATTATTTTTTGCTATTAATAAAGGTGTGATTATTTTAGCACTTCTCGTCTCAGTCTGATTCCTAGCACCCTGACATTACGCAAAGGCCATGAATCCTGATGGTGCTAATAATCCACCTTTACCTACCATCATTTCCAGAATGGATGAACAGGATCACCGCTTGGATCAATTTGCACTAGCCCTGCAAACCCTGCTGACTCGCACTGCACATTTGGACCAAATTGTCCTGCAAGTTATGGCTGCTCCTGTTTCTGCTGCTGCACCTATGCCTACCAGGAGCATGCCCGGTTCTGCACCTCTACCTCAGCAATATGGAGGTGATCCTATTCAGTGCAGAGGGTTCTTGAACCAGGTGGGCATTTACTTTGAGATGTTACATCAGGCGTTTCCCTCTGACAGAGCTAAGGTGGGATTTATCATCTTGTTACTCTCTGACACAGCTCTTGCCTGGGCTAATCCCTTGTGGGAGACTAAAAAACCTGTGATTTCAAATTACCCTAAAATTGTGGCCTCCTTTCGAAGGGCATTTGATGTTCCGGCTCGCTCCTCCCCTGCTGCTAAACAACTCATGTCCTTTCAGCAAGGTACAAGATCTGTTTGCTCAGTATGCTATTGAGTTCCGTACGCTTGCCGCAGAAGTAGGTTGGAACAATGAAGCCCTTGTTGCCGCCTTCTTTCATGAGCTCCCTGATGCGATTAAAGACAAAGTTGCTGCTAGAGATTTACCAGAGGATCTCGAGGCATTGGTGTTTTTTTTGTTCGTTCCCACCCATGCCTCCCTCTCCTCCCATGCCTCCTGGTCCCGAGTCACCAGGTACTGCTGAGCCGATGCAGTTGGGATTCATGCATCTCTCCACAGTGGAGAGGGCCTTTAGGAGGAGGGAGGGGCTCTGCCTCTATTGTGGGTTACAGGGCCACCTTTTGAAGTCTTGTCCTACACGGTCGGGAAACGCTCATATGTAAGGTCCTGTCGGGGGCAGACCTTGGGTGGTTTATCCTCATCCCCGGAACCGCTTAAAGAGAAACCATTGGTCATGGTTGTCCTTTCCTGGCTGGACTCCATAGTCACTCAGGCTCTTGTTGACTCCGGTGCTGCGGGCTATTTCATTGACAGTGCTTTGTATCAAAGCCCTCCATTCCTGTTTTGCCTCAGTCCGTTCCGCTTGCTATTGAGGCCATTGATGGCAGGCCCCTTCAGCCCGCACTCGTTACTCACGAAACTGCTACGTTGTCCATGGCTGTTGGGGCTCTCCATTTTGAAACCCTTCAGTTCCAGGTGATAAACTCTCCGCATTTTCTGGTTGTTCTGGGTTATCCCTGGCTCCAAAAGCACATTCCCAGTCTCTTCTGGCGCAGGTCCGGAATTTTGTCATGGTCCCTGCAATGTATTTCCACTTGTCTTCGGAAACCAGTTTAAGTCTTGTGCACTTCTTCGGTATCTCAATTGCCAGAGGAGTACTGAGAGTTCCTAGACATGTTTGACAAGGTGCGTGCCGGTATGTTGCCTCCTCACCGGTCTTACGATTGTGCCATAGACCTGCAACCCGGAGCCATTCCTCCTCTGGGCCGGGTGTACCCTCTGTTCTCCATTGTGCTATGGAGGAGTATGTTGCCAATCCTCTGTCGCGGGGGATCATCTGCAAATCCTGCTCTCCTGCAGGGGCTGGCTTCTTCTTTGTGAAGAATAAGGGTGGCGAGTTAAGACCATGTATTGATTATAGGGGTCTTAATCGTCTTACCATTAAGAATGCTTACCCTATTCTGCTTATTACATAACTCTTTGACCACCTCAAGGGAGCAAGGTTCTTTACTAAACTTGATTTGAGAGGAGCGTACAATCTCGTTAGGATTATGGAGGGCCACAAATGGAAAACAGCATTTAACACCAGGAGCGGGCATTATGAGTATCTTGCAATGCCCTTTGGCCTATGTAATGCTCCTGATGTTTTTAAGGAATGTATTAATGATGTCCTACGAGATATGTTGCAACAGTGTGTTGTGGTATACTTAGATGACATCCTCATACACTCACCCACACTTGAGGCTCATCATTCTGATGTTACACGGGTTCTTCAGAAACTACGTGAGAACGGCCTGTTTTGTAAACTCGAGAAATGTGAGTTCCATCAGACTCAAGTAACCTTCCTAGGTTATGTTATCTCTGTTGCAGGGTTCTTCATGGATCCTGACAAGTTATCTGCAGTTCTGCAGTGGCCTCGCCCAGTTGGTCTTCGTTCTATTCAACGTTTTTTGGGGTTCGCCAATTACTATAGAAAGTTTATTAAAACTATTCTTCCTTGGTCAAACCTATCACAGACATGACCTGTAAAGAGAATGATCCACTCCATTGGTCACCTACTGCCATTAAGGACTTTGATAGTCTTAAGACTGCCTTTGCTGCCGCTCCAGTTCTGGCTCATCCTAACCCTGTCCTGCCTTTCGTTCTTGGGGTTGATGCATCTGAGACTGGAGTAGGTGCCCTCTTGTCTCAACGTCCTACGCCTGACGGTTCCTTGCATCCGTGTGGTTTCTTCTCTAAGAAATTGTCTCCAGCGGAGTGCAATTATGAAATTGGAGACAGGGAATTACTGGCCATAATTTTGGCACTTAAGGAATGGAGGCATCTTCTCGAGGGTACTAGTGTGCCAGTGCTCATTCTTACTGACCACAACAATTTAACTTATCTATCTGAAGCAAAACGTTTGTCACCCCGACAGGCTAGATGGGCACTATTTATGTCTCGGTTTAATTATGTGGTCTCCTACCTGCCTGGTGGTAAGAATGTTAGTGCTGATGCCCTCTCTCGACAATTTTCGCCTCTGTCCAAGGAGGAGTCTGTACCTACTCCTGTTATACCTCCTGAACATATTTTGGCTACCATACGTACTAATTTGACTTTTCCTTTGGGGTAGGTGATCCTGGCTGCACAAATCAATGCACCTCCTGAGAAACCTAGTGGTAAGTGTTTTGTTCCTGAGAATCTTCGAACTAAACTTTTGCACACTTACCACTATCCTAAAGCCGCAGGTCACCCAGGCAAGAACCAAATGATTTGGTCTGTGACTCGACAATTCTGGTGGCCAGGTCTTCGTTCTGATGTTGCTGCGTATGTTGCCTCCTGCTCAGTTTGTGCACAGAATAAGACTCCTCGACGTCTTCCTGTGGGTCTTCTTCAACCTATTGCTAATGGTGAGCGTCCTAGGACACATCTTTCCATGGACTTCATTGTCAATCTCCCCGTTTCCAATGGCAATACTGTTATCCTTATGGTGGTTGACCATTTTTCTAAAATGTCACATTGCATTCTCTTGATGAAGCTGCCTACCGCTCAGGAGCTTGCTTCAAGTTTTGCCCGGGAGATCTTCCATTTACATGGGTTACCCAAGGAGATAGTGTCGGACCGGGGTAGCCAGTTTGTCTCCAGATTTTGGCTTTCCTTTTGTGCTCAAATAGGGATCCAGCTTTCCTTCTCCTCGGCATATCACCCTCAATCCAATGGGGCTGCGGAAGAGTCTAATCAAGCTCTGAAACAGTTCCTCCGTTGCTATGTCTCAGATCACCACAATAATTGGTCTGAACTGTTACCTTGGGAAGAGTTTGCTCGTAATAGTGCTATTAATGCTTCCTCCAAGTTATCCCCGTTCATTGCGAATTATGGGTTTCAACCATCCTTGTTGCCCGATTCATGTCTCAGGGTATTCAGGCTTTGGAGGAGCATCTTCGGCAACTCCGTTCCACGTGGGTGCAGATTCAGGATTGCCTTCATCGTTCTATGCAGCGCCAAATGTTCCAGGCTGATCGTAGGCGTCTGCCCGCACCTTCCTACCAGGTTGGTGAGAGAGTTTGGCTGTCCTTCCGCAACTTGAACCTTCGTGTGCCTTCCAATAAATTGGCTTCCCATTATGTTGGTCCTTTTTGAATACTCTGACGGGTTAATCCTGTGGCCTACGCTCTTGACCTTCCTCCTGCTATGCGCATCTCCAATGTTTTTCATGTCTCTCTCTTGAAACCATTGGTTTGTAATCGGTTTACCACTGTGTTGCCTCTTCCCCATCCTATCTTTGTTGACAACCATGAGGAGTATGAGGTCAGCAGCTTTATTGACTCTCGTATGTCCAGGGGCCGTGTACAATATTTGGTTCACTGGAGGGGCTACGGTCCGGAGGAGCGTTCTTGGGTTCCCTCCTCTGATGTTCATGCTCCCGCCCTTCTCCGTGCCTTCCATGCCCGTTTCCCCAATAAGCCTTTTGTCCTCCAACGGTGGAGGGGTCGTTGAGGGGAGGCTACTGTCAGGGTTTTTTCCCTGTTGTGTTTGCCATGTGCTGCTGGCAGCCATTTTACTCACCTCTCTTCCTGACTATGGTGCATTGTGGGGGATGCTGCTCATTTCCTGACCTTCCTTTTATGGCCAGACTGGTGTGCATCATCCATGTGAGACAGGATGCAGTCTCAGAATTGTGATGTCATCACTTATTATTTTAAGGGCCTCTGTTCAGTATGCTTTGCCTTTGCGTTGTCTCAGACCTGTTTGTGAGAGTTCCTGTGTATTACCTGGCTGCCTGATGTCCTTCCTGGTTCCTTATCCCTGGCTTGTTCCTGACTCTGCTGTTTTCCTTGTTCCTGATTCCGGTTCGTCTGACTATTCGCTTTGGCTCCTGACTCGGCTCGTCTTACTTCCAGCTCTGGTTTTGACTCCTGGCTTGTTATTTGACTTGTGGACTTTTTATTATTTTTTGCTATTAATAAAGGTTTGATTATTTTTGCACTTCTCGTCTCAGTCTGATTCCTGGCACCCTGACATAGGGGCATATAATATAGATTAGAATTGTGGAGCATATTGTTTGCAGAAGCCGTATTGTAGTAGAGAACTAGTTAAAATGTATTTCCAGTTAAAAGATATATACCCATGGGCTATCTTACTATTATATAGATAAGCAGCTTAAAGTTGCTGCTAACATCAACCCAGTACTCTTCTATATATTTGTATCACTGGAGGGCAACACCCCTCCAGGTTAACCCTCTCAGGTTAAGGATTCTCTTGTCCCATATAATCTTATCTGTTGAAAAGGAGATAGATGTAAAAATGAATCAGACTTTCTACCCTAAAATCTAAAGCTTAGAGTAGTAAACCTTGCTGTCCCGGATGCTGACAGCATGTCAATCCACACTTATATTAGAGGGGGTCACTAAAAAACTACTATAAAGCTAAATGTTTCCCTTTGTGCTGGGGCTAGAATTATTGGGTCAGTATAGAAAGGGATTTATATTTACTATAGCACTCCCAAAGACAGAGGCAAGTGTTATCGATACAGTTTATTCTAGGGGAATAAGTAGTGAATATCTCTAATCCGGGTCTAAAATGGGTATAAAAAGGACATATAATATGAGAGGAAAACTGTATTCCTACTACTTTCTAGTCACTTTTACGTGAGAAAACATGAAGGATTAATATACAGTGTCATATATATTAATATATACTATACCCTTACCATCTCTTATAGTTTAAATTAAGTACATTTTAAAGATGAGAGGACTGTACTTTTCTGGACTTTAAGAATCTCAAACATATTGTAAAACTGAATATCGCTGTAGGGATATAATACCCACATGTACATTACACATCATATATATAGAAAATAGTACATCAATATATGCATATAATATAGAGTCAGCAGCATAAATAACTAACTTGCATATCTAAGTATGAATATAATGATCATAGCCAAGAAAGGTAGTAAATATTGATTAATAATTTATACTGTATAAGTGTGGAGCTGAAGGAATCCAACATTGGATGTTATCATGAGAGTACCATACGCTGTTCAAATATATGTATGGGAAAATTCTGTAGCTTACTTTAGCCTATTCCATGTCGCAAAAAAGTAGATCTCAGACCCCATAGGCCGCCATCCGATAGGGAAACAGACCTGCACAGTCCCAACACTTATCAACCTCCTTTGGATATATAGGGTTGACAAATGGATGCGAGGAAGGTAAGAAATCAGTGACTACAATGTGCCGTGCGCTATTTGCCTTGGATTTAAGTGAGGGAAATGACTGCATCTGTTTATTCCTCTCTATTCTGGTAGGAACGACAGCTACAATTCCATGAGTTGCAGGTAAAATGGTCTCCTGACTCCAAAGTAGAGCAGACGACATGAGGTGGTACAGAAATCTCCGGTAATCTCAGAAGTCCCTTCCAAGGTTGTACCCTCCAAGTTCTGCTCTATGGTCTGTTGCAGTAGGGTTCTTCTGTGTGAACCCCAGATCTTTCTGGGAATGACCAGTATCGAGTAGAGTGCATTGGATTTTGGAGGCCTTAGCCCCATCACTCTCTATATAAGTTGGCCCCTGCTGAGAGCACAGTGTAGGAATCACAGTAGTGAGTTGCGCTATAAGATTCCATTCAAGGCTTTGAAAATGTCGGTCCAATATCTGGTGAGTAATCCTTTCCCATGGGTCTATCACCTCCATGTCTAGGGTTCGGCTTGCAGCCGTCTCTGTGTAGGCTAATACATTTCACCGTCGTAATATGTTGGTTGTGCTTACCGGAGTATGCTTAGTGAGCAAAGTTAAGGGGCTTCAAATTTTTTTCTTCCATGATTCAGATAGAGCATGCAATTTTAAGCAACTTTCTAATTTAAACCTATCATCAATTTTTCTTTGTTCTCTTGCTATCTTTATTTGAAAAAAGAAGGCATCTAAGCTTTTTTTTTTAGTTCAGAACTCTGGAAAGCACTTTTTTATTGGTGGATGAATGTATCCACCAATCAGCAAGGACAACCCAGGTTGTTCACCAAAAATGGGCCGGCATCTAAACTCACATTCTTGCATTTCAAATAAAGATACCAAGGGAATGAAGGAAATTTGATAACAGGAATGAATTAGAAAGTTGCTTAAAATGTCATGCTCTGAATCACGAAAGAAAATATTTGGGCTCAGTGTCCCTTTAAATGTTTGAAAGTTACCTGTGAGACAAACAAGAAATCTTTGGCCTGCTACATACCCCAGATCAGACAGTTTTACTTTACAAACCAATGCAAACCTTTGCCTATAATAGTTTGCTTTATTGGATCCCAAAGTTCAATGAAGGAAAAAAAAATGACGACAAAAGTTTTTAATGCCAATAATATGCTAGTTTGATAAAATATGTAATGTTCTGTGTTTTGTTCCAATGGCAACTAAAGATGTGCACTCATTTTTATACGAATAAAAATAACAAACATTTTGTCATTTGTTGTATTTATACAAATAATGAACTGCCACCGGGGATGGTCAATTGAGGTGCTGGGTCACAGCTAGGAGGGTTAATTGCTGTAGGGACTGGTGTTTAGGGGGAAAGTGTGGTGGGGGGTGGCAGTTACAGCATTAAGTTAGGTGGTGGTCTTTCAGTTTAAGGTTTAATTGCGGTGAGCAGTTTTGGAGGTTGGAGGCCTAAGGGGCTGATTTATCAATGTCAGTCCGACATGATACGCTGTAGTGTATTATGTCCGACAGACATCGCTGAATGCCGACAGCATACACTGTTGGCATTTAACATTGCACAAGCAGTTCTCAGAACTGCTTGTGTAATGCCGCCCCATGCCGCTAGCAGGGGTTGTCAATCAGCCCGATCGCATAGGATCCTGCGGATTGCATAACTGCTGTTTCATATCTGCTGTTTTAGGCGAGTCTGAAGGCGCGTGCAGAAACGGGGGCATCAAGCTCCATTCAGAGCTTGATAATTTGTCCCCCAAGTGTGTGTGTGGGAAACCATGTTTAGAGGTCCAAGGGGTAGATTTACCAATGTCTGTCCTACATGATACGCTGTAGCGTATCATGTCCGACAGACATCGCTGAATGCTTGTGCAATGCCGCCCCCTGAAGATTCGTGGCCAATCACTAGCAGGGGGTGTCAATCAGCTCGATCGTATAGGATTGGGTGGATTGAAGACAGGAGCCTCTGAGGCAGCGGACATGTTATGGAGTAGCGGTCTTCTGAAGGCTCTCGTGGAAACATTCGGCCCTTGTTAAATCTACCCCCAACAGTGGTTTTATCAGTAAGAGGGTTATGTGCAGGGAGCGATGACTAGGGGTTTATTTTGGTTACGTTTGGGAGGGTATGAACATACACTTAACAATTCTTATTAAAAAACACATTTTGTTAAGGGATTTTTTTTCCAATTTGTGTAGTGACTAAAAAAATACAGACAAATGAAATTTCTTGAAAAATGTTTGACAAATGATTGATTTAAAAGTATTTTTTCTCCTGTGCACAAGTCTAACGACTACTGCTCCAATCCATTAGGAGAGATGCCATTTGAACTGGTAGAATTGCTCAAATTATGTATACAATAAACTATACAATGTTCGGGGTGAAATATGCAAAATAAATAAATAAAAATAAAACAAATAGTTAAATATATTCTCAGATGTATTTCTCCAGCGGTTTAAAAGTAAAAATAAGTAGACAAAGCAAAAATGTAAAAAAAAACAAAAAACAAACAAACAAAAACTAATCAGTATTGACTATCACTTCCTAATGTTTATGATTTAATTAATACCAATTAACAATTTAATATTATTTTATGTAATTTTATATCTGACATTTTTTTGTAAATGTGCAAATACTTATTTGCAATCATGCATGAATATTATGACGCTCATATTTATTTTATGTGCCATTTTCATAGTTTAAAATTGTGACTGAGCTTTATTTTTATAGAAAAATGTAACATTAAACAAAAATAAAGCCACATAAATAGACAAGAAATACAGATCAATGCTGGTCAGAATAGGATCTCAAGTGGTCCAGGATTTTTAATTAATTGACTAAAAAAAAAAAACTGTAAAAAAACAGGCGTGATTTTTTTTTAATGAAGTTTTAAAAATCACTGTTTAATTTCCTTTTTACAAAATACTGTTGAAGTTAAAGGGCCATTATAGTTGAACAAATACTTGCTCTAATTCGTTACCGTGTTATTTTATGACTAGCTACCCTTTAATGCTATGTTTTAAACACATATAAAAGGGTAAAACACATGGGACTTCATTACATATGCGACGTCGCCCGCAAAAGCCGGCGATGCCGGTTTTTGCGCGGGTTTGGTATCCTATATACAGCGCTGCATATAAATGTGGCACGTATATTTCACCTGTCAGACACAATTTTTACCCTCATAGGCTAACATGGAACCGCGTCGTAAATCGGTATCCAATAACCAGCGCAAGGACTTACGTGGCGAAAATGGAGAAATCTTACTCCATTTTTACCGCGCCATAAAAGGCAGCCGTAGCAAGCCTTGCGCTGAGTATGGGAGCACCGTAACTCCCGAAAATGCCTGCAAAAATCAACTAACACCTAACTCATGCTCAGTGTCTATCTACCTGTCAACTGCAATCCCCCACCGCAATAACTAATAAAGTGTATTAACCCCTATATCCTCCATCAAGCCCATACCACAAGTAATAACTAAATTAACCCCTAAATCCGCCAACCCCAACATCGCAAACTACCTATTAAAACTATTAACCCTTAATCCGCCATTAGCCCACCGCGCAATAAACCTATTAAAGTATTAACCCCTAAACTGCCATAGCCCACAACGCAATAAACCTATTCAAGTATTAAACCCTAAACCACCATAGCCCACAACGCAATAAACCTATTCAAGTATTAACCTCTAAACCATTTATTTTATTGCGTTGTGGGCTATGGCGGTTTAGGGGTTAATACTTGAATAGGTTTATTGCGTTGTGGGCTATGGCGGTTTAGGGGTTAATACTTTAATAGGTTTATTGCATTGTGGGCTATGGCGGTTAAGAGGTTAATACTTTAATAGGTTTATTGCGTTGTGGGTTAATGGCAGATTAAGGGTTAATAGTTTTAATAGATAGTTTGCGATGTTGGGGTTGGAGGATTTAGGGGTTAATAATTGAGTTATTATTTGCGGAGTGGGTTTGATGGCGGATATAGGGGTTAATAGTTTAATTAGGCTTATTGCGTTGTGGGGGGTTGTTGGTCTAGGGGTTTATACATTTATTATTAGTAGTGAGAGGGGGGATTGCGGATATAGGGGTTTTTACGTGTCGGGCTTATTTTTGGGAGGCGTGTTAAACTTTTTTGTGAGATTTGTTATTTTCTTTACTTTTCTTAGGCGCCGGCAGTTTCTAAAGTGCCGTAAGTCACTGGCGACTCCAGAAATTAGTATTTACGCTTATTTCTGGACATCGCTAGTTTATCCGACTTACGGCCCTTTATGAACTGCCGGCGGGGTTCATGTAATACCCTGATGTACAAGGTGAAATTACGGGCGGCACTGGTTGCAGCGCTTGTGCTGAAGCCTGCGCCATATATGTAATCGCACCCATAGTATACATAGTGCTTTAGACCTGCAGAGTACTGCTGGTCCTGAGTGGAACCTGTCATTGATCGAATCAGCAGCACAAGTCGCACAACTTCGCTATGTGACTAGTGCTGTTGATTGGATCAGCTGCAGTTTTCCTACAGGACCACCAGTGCTCTGCGTGTCCCAAGCAGTATTTCTGCTATGCGTTTAACCCCTTTGCAAGGATTAATAAACACATAGCGTTAAAGGGTCGGCAGCTGTAAAATTAAATGCTCTAATGAATTAGAGAATGTAATTCATTTGATTATAATGGTCCTGTAATATAGATTAATAGTGGTTTTATTGACTTAAATTTGAAAACTCTGGAAAAGTCATGTAAGACCCTTCTCACGACTCTACTAACAGAATGGAATAGATGACTTTGTTATTTTGATAAAATATATCATGTATCACATTCTATCCCAAAACAGAAAGCAGAAGAAAAATAGCCTTCTTTTGTAATGATTTGATTCTCTGTGGGATTTTAAGAAGTTTACCTAGAATTGAGCATATGGCTTCACTGACACAGCTGTGTTTAATTTACCCTGACATTGAATACTGCGAATGAGCGCTATATTTATAAAATAGTGACTTTTCAATCCACAAATATGAACTCAGGCATATTATATGTAATATAAGTGAGGACAAGTGTTGTTTGATATGACCTTTTTTCCTTGAAGTTTCTGTAGTAATCCCCAGACACTTTTCTTCGTTTCAGCTATATTTATTAGTTGTTCCTTATCACGGCCATGTTTGTTTGACGTTTGGAGCCAATTTAAAGATGATCAAGTAATCCTAAAGCCACAGTTATCCTCAGCTGCCTTCCTTCTTCAACGCTACCCTGAACATCTAACTAAAACATTTGGTAGAAATTGTTCAGAGATGGATAAAATACTTTAGCAAATGAAAATAAATTTTAGCTCTCAAGTACAGATAACTTGTTGCCCCTATGAACCTTATGTTATTTCTTGAAAAATACATTGCTCTGTTTGGTAATGGGTATTTTGTGTTATGTTTTAACCAAATTTAAACCATATAATCATGAAATAGGAGCCAAAATGGGCTTTTTAGGGGGTATAATATAGAATAGAGAGGCTCCTTTGTGCAGTAGAGAAATAAAAGCATCTCTGTGTAAAATAGGAAGATATTTTACTTTAAAATTTTCACACCCACTGTAAAGAGACTTTAAGCAGCCAATCAGGATTCTAGTCACAGGACTTGCAAGGGAGTCTGCATTTGGCATTTGTTGGCACATTCATGTTATTTCCTATTCAGTTTAAGGTTGTTTACTATGAAATTCCACAAGATTTCATTAAATTTCTTGCGATCACAGGTAAGCAAAGCAT